>NC_073307.1:141705382-142005382 GCF_027595985.1 Sorex araneus | reverse complement strand
GAATGGTGTCATTCTATTAAGTTGAATATTATAAACTGCTGTAAGCAGTGGGTGATTTGGGCTATCAGTGAAAGAATCAATCAAGTCAATACTATCCCTTAAGCATGTGAGAGAAACATGTGTCCTATGAAATACCCCTATTCAGCATGCTAGATAAAAATTGTAGTGACACAGATGAAGGACTTAAAGAGTGAGTGTGTGTGTGTGTGTGTGTGTGTGTGTGTGTGTGTGTGTGTAACTTAGTGGGAATATCTTTTCATCCCAGGACCCAGGAAAGTGTATTTCTTTAGGTAGCTAGTATTCTCTTCTCTCAATATTACTTTAGTTGTCAGAAACATGCATTATATTTAGAGAAAGGAGACTTGGAATTAAGTTAGGGATATTAAAGATGCCTAGATTATTAAATGTTCACTTAGGTTGGTGTGGAATAACTGGTTAAAATCATCCAAACTTATTTTTATAAATATTTGTCTGGGATCCCTGAGAAATAGCCAGTAGGCCTTTTAAGATAAGGTCTGTTTTAAAAAAAAAAGATAAGGTTTGTTATTATAAAAAAAGACAATAGCTTTCAAAAGTAATTTAAGTCCAATAAGATGAGGAACAATCATCTGAAAATACCAATAATTGAATTGCTACTTGAAATTATCAGCAGACTAAACTCAAAACTGATTTTATGCTGTCTTATAAGAATAAGATGCGATGATTTTATTTTCTAAACCTAATAAAAAAGGCAAAGTTTCTTTAATTATACTTTACAGAGGAATATATCATCAATTATCTAAAGATGAGAGCTCAGAATTTTGGTTGTACTTTTTTAAAATTTTACTCTAGCCTGGCAAGCTACCTGTGGCATATTCAATATGCCAAAAACAGTAACAACAAGTCTCACAATGGAGACGTTACTGGTGTCCGCTGGAGCAAACCGATGAGCAACGGGATGACAGTGATGACAGAGAGATGATGACAACACTAGACCAGCGGTGGGAGGTTAAAATAACAAGGAAAATTAAAGTGTAATTTCATATTAAAAAGTGAGAACTTCTTAAATTTTATATAAATCCCCTGAAGTAGAATAAAAATTTGCCTTATATTAACTTAGGATTTACATTTTTAAATAATTGCAAATGCTTCCAAGGAGCCTCTAACCTCTGGTCCACAATCAGCATTCTGTCAATGTTCTTATCAGAGGTAGAACATTGTCTTATTAAAAAAAAGCTGCAAAATAAAGATCAAAATGTTTCAGTCTACGAAATCATCTGAAAGTGTCCAGTCTGCTTTCATGTTCCAGGTAGATATTGCAGTTGGGTGCTGAACATTGTTGAACTCAGTACTTGTCAAGTTGCACTGCACATTAGAAGACATAATTAGGCTATGGGTCGTCCTATTCCCCTAACTATAAATCACTCTCGGTGATTATGAGACTGTAGTTCTTATTCACTTCTCAAAGCTGACTTCATTAATTGCGTCTCTTCTTCTGTGCCTGTGTATAGGACTATTCATTTGCATTCATATTTTGATCAAACATACAAACATATACAAACAAGCATGGAATCATTTTTATGCTGAGAGAAAATTTTAGAGAAAGCAATCATGGATAGAAATGCAAAGAATGAGACTAGCGCAATCGTACAGCAGGTGGACACTTGCCATGCATGTGGCCAAACCCAATTTGATCTCCCGCTCCATTTGAATCCCAGCCCCTTTTTTGGGAATGCCTCTTCCTGTGCTCCTCCAGGAGTGATTCCTGAGCACAGAGGAAAGAGTAAGCCCTGGCACGGCTCATATAGCCCCCAAACAGTAATAAAACAAAGCAATGTAAGGAATGAATGTGTTAACAAGAAAAGAAATGAATGTAGTGATGTAGAGAAATATTTAGAGGACGCAGGAGACTTGCTCTCAATTACTATCAATTTCAAAGGTAAATACTTTGCCCGAGACTTATACCTTGGGGGTGTCCACATTGAAAGCTCATTTGCATTATACACAATAGTTTCCCTTTTAACTCTAGAGGCTGAGTTTCTGCAAACTGACTTTCGATTTCTTTTGTTGCTTAGGTAGACTTAAAATGCAGCATCTTTATCTAGGAAAAAATAAATTAATGAATTGAGATGATAATGCCCAGTCTCAAACAAAGTTTGAGAGGATGAATGTCCATATTCACTTCAAAATGCTAAGGTAAAATAACCCACGAGTGATTTAATGCAAATGCACTTAAAATCCAGAAGCTAAAAGTACTTTTAATGGAGCTAAAGTCATGATGATTTTAGACATCATTTCTTCTGAGGTCAGAGGGAAGTATCAATTTACTGCATTGTTTCAAGTTTAGAGTTTAGTGCAAATATATATATACATGTTTATTAAAATGAGCAGATATTTCATAATGATATATAAATGGCCCTTTTGAATTTAATTTTTTTAATTTTTAGAGAGATAGCACAAGTCACTGTTTCTGGTTTTGACCACACCCAGTGGGGGTTCAGGGCTTACTCCTGGATCTGCTCTCAGGAATCATGCCTGACTGGATTAGGGTGACCATATGAAGTGTCTGGGATCAAACTGAGGTTGACCCATGCAAGAAAAGGCCCTTACCTGCTGTACTGTCTCTCCAGACTCTAGAATATCTCTATTATACATATGAAAGTTAAGATGCAATATGACATAATACGTATCATATTGGCCAATGGCCGATTTGGGATATAATTATGAATGAGCATGATTATCCAGGGCTATGTCTGTGGTATGAAACAGAGCTTACTTAAACCTTTCTATAGGAGGAATAAAGGGGTGAGGGTAGAAATTTGAAAACACCTTAACTTACCAGAACCATTTTTTAATGTTTGGGATTCTTATCCTTCTCATACTCAAGCGGAGGAATCAAGGCAGAGAAGAAAGTGTTTTCACAAAAACATGTACAGACACAGACACGCACACAGACACGCATACACACGCACATATTCCCTGGGCATGTAATCACAGGCTGACACTAATTAATCATAGACACCAAAAGAGCTGACTCTCCTTCATGTGCCATCTGGAAAGAGGTCTTAGTAGCAGAGTGCAAGTTCCTCTCCAGGCAAACACAACTCTCAGTGTATTATCCTCCTGAGAAGCTTGGCCAGAATTTTGTACCTTCAGTATCAAAACATGTAAAAATTGCTTTTTACAAAGTGAAACAGACTTAAGATTTATTCCACTTCCAAATCAGATGTTCAGTTTCACTATGCTCAGTAAACATAAACAAAAGGCATTCAATCGAGGTTTCTTATAGTTTCTAATTTAATAATTCTCATCTTTGGTTTACTGTCAAATAATTTATTCTGCTTTACTTAATCAATGATCTTTTTCTCAATACAGCTTGCTTATGAGAGGCAGTATTTGCAATTATTGTTCAGTGTGATTGAAGGAATTCCTCTTAGAATTCCTCTTAGCTCTGACTGGCAGGCAGGATACTCTCGGTAGCTTTCCAGGCTCTCCGAGAGGGATGAAGGAATTGAATCCAGGTCACCCTACAGGATGATGCACATATTTGTTAACATTTTTAGAACCATCCAATAAGATGGCAAGAGAAAACAGTGGCAACAGTGGATGGTATCTTTTTTTCCAAAGGGATTCCTCAAATTTTGCTGAAATGAATAATTATGAATAAGAAGGTAGTAGCAAACTACAGATGTGATTTATTTAGTATTAGATTGTTTATCTTGCATTTTAGAGAACCTAGATTTTAATCCCAAAGAAGGAAGGAAGGAAAATAAAGGAACAAAGGAAAAATGGAACGGAAGAAGGGTGGGAGAGGGAGAGAGAAAAGGAAGGGCAGAAGAAAGAAGGAAAGTATTAGATCTGAGACTACTAATAACATACAGCAAAGTTAGGGAACTGCAAAAAGATATTAAAAATCATGCTAACTGGTGTTGGTGCAGATGTGGGGAGAAAGGGACTCTCCTTCACTGCTGGTGGGAATGCCAACTGGTGACTGGTTCAGCCCTTTTGGAAAACAATATGGACTATTCTCAAAAAATTAGAAATTGAGCTCCCATTTGACCCAGCAATACCACTCTTGGGAATATATCCCAGAGAGGCAAAAAGGTATAGTACAAATGACATCTGCATTTGTATGTTCATTGCAGCACTGTTTACAATAGCCAAAGTCTGGAAAAAAAAAAACAGATGAATGGTTAAAGAAACTTTGGTACATCTACACAATGGAATACTATGCATCTGTTCGAAAAGATAAAGTCATGAAATTTGCATATATGTGGATCAACATGGAAAGTATCATGTTAAGTGAAACGAGTCAGAAAGCAAGAGATAGACGTAGAAAGATCATACTCATCTGTGGAATATAAAGTAACAGAGTGGGAGACTAACGCCCAAAAAGTAGTAGAGATAAGGACCAGGAGGTCTGCCCCACAGCTTGGAAACTGGCCTCACATGCTGGAGGAAAAGGCAGCTGAGATAGAGAAGGGAACACCAAGTAGAGGATGTTGGGAGAACCCATTTGGGTTGAAGATGCGATATGAAAGTAGACTATAGACCAAACATGATGGCCCCTCAATACCTCTATTACAAACTACAACACCCAAAAGGAGAGAGAACAAAGGGGAATGCCCTGACACAGAGGCAGGGTGGGGTGGTGGGGGATGGGTTGGGGTGGTGAGGGAAATACTGGGATCATTGGTTGAGGAGAATGGGCACTGCTGGAGGGATATAAACTATCACTGTATGACTGAAATGCAAACACAAAAGTTCATAAGTTTGTAACTGTGTCTCACAGTGATTCACTAATAATTTTTTTAAAAGCATGGTAATGTATACAAAAAAGTGAATAATCAAGGGGATGTATCACTTATGTTGACAACACTTAAATGGTGAGTACCTGTACTGGATTAGGGTAGAAGAATATCTTCTTGATACAGTTTTTGGTGGGAAGTGATCCCATTGCTGTCAATTTAAAGAATTAATTTGGCACAACTCAACCCTACAAGAAGGAATTTTTACATAGATCTGGATGGTGGTTATTAAAACTATATGTGATATATTATAGGAATTGAGCAAATATTTTAGGGGCCAATAAAGTAGTGCACAAAAAGTTTCTTTCTATGTATTGTTCATAAAGAGATCCCATAGCATTGAGTAAAGATGATGCACTCATTAATTTGTCATTCACATAATCACCCATACATCAAGTGCTTCTTTACAGTTTTATAAGTCAACATATCTATAGGCTTGGGAAACAGTAGATAAAAACTTCACATATCTTTGAATAGGTAGAGTGATAAAGTCATCCAAGAGACTCATTGAATTTTGGTTCTAGTAGTGCTAAAGAAAGAAACAAAAAATGCAGAAATGGAAGATAGGAAGTGTCCAGATTACAATTTCCAATAGAATGACCAAGAAAACAGAAATATTTCATTTTAAGACAAAACTTTGTTACATTTTAAATAGCACTAATGTACTGTATATTAAATGATGGGCTGGAGTGATAGCACAGTGTTAGGGCATTCACCTTTCTCGTGGCTGATCCGTGTTCAATTCCTCTGCCCATCTCGGAGAGCCCGGCAAGCTACCAAGAGTATCGTGCCCGCACGGCAGAGCCTGGCAAGCTACCCATGGCGTATTGGATATGCCAAAAACAGTAAAAATAAGCCTCACAATGAGAGACGTTACTGGTGTCCGCTTGAACAAATCGATGAACAATGGGATGACAGTGACAGTGACAGTGATTAAGTAATAGTAAAATAAAAAATGATACGAAAATGAAAAAGAATGAATCACCAGGAAAGGCATCGTGTTCTCAGAGCCTTGAAGTGAAAGAGAGGTGTGTGTGTGTGTGTGTGTGTTTCAACAGAAGGAGCAATTTGGCTTTATTTTTGAACCCACCCAGTGCTGCCGAGTGGCTACTCCTAGCTCTGTGCTTATGGGTTGTCCTAACAATAGTTGGGCTACCATGAGTTATTGTGGATTAAATCTGAGCCTTTGCATGCAGAGCGATATGCTCAGGACATTGATCTGTCTCTCTGGCCAGGTGCAACTATTTTAAACTATCGGAGGGAGCTCCTGGATAGGAAGAGCGTAAGGGCTTGGAAGACAGTTCAAAGGACTGGAGAGTTTGCCCATATGCTTGAGGCACCAAGTCCAATCCCTAGTACATGATGCCCCTCCACACCCACACCCTAGCAATTCAGGGGTCTCAGAAATGTCTCCCTAAGACCAGGCAGAGTCAGGTCAAATATCTCCGGAAGTGGTTCCCAGACTCCTCCAAAAACACTGTTGGGGAGGAAAATAAAGATGAATTCAAAGGTGATGTGAGATAGGCAAAGGGTTCAGTGAGTGAGGAAACTAGGCAAAATTTGCATTCACTGAAAAGAACTTAGTGTTTTTATTCTGGCTTTTAATTTGTTGAGGTATTATTTATGATAGCTTTAGCATTCGTGTTTTAGACTTAGAATGTCAGTGCAACACCCTCATCACCAGATTACAAGCATTCCCCTCCTTGTCCCTCCGTCTTACTTCACCAGACTACCTCAGTCTTTCCTCCACTCCCGTGGCGGTTGTAGTTCTGTGGGCTTACATATCGCAGAGTCGGTGTACATGGGCCACTGCCAATTCCTTTGCTTTGTTTCTTTATAGCCTTATAAGTGAATTCAACTGGCATTTGTCCTTCTTCTGATTTCCTTTCTTTAACATAACCTTCTGTAATTTGTGTCAAGTGATCGTAACTTACAAGATTTCACCTTTTCTTATTGCTGAGTAGTATTCCATTGTGTATATATACTACAATTCCCATTCATCTGCTGTTGGGTCTCGGACTGTTTCCAGATGTTGACTATTGTAAATAGCATTAGAGTGAACATAGGTGTGCAAATATCTTTAATAATTAATGTGTCTGTGTCCTTTGGATAGATGCCAAGGAGTGGGATTTCTAGGTTATAAGAAAGTTTTATTTTTACCTTTTAAAGCTTTCCATAAGGTTGAACATTATAATATTTTTATTCTGAGTGAAAAATTAAAACATTATTCTGTAATTTTGATCTTAGGACAAAAGCAGTTAAATTTATAATTTAATAATGTCACTCTGGATCCACTTTTGAAATAAAATGAGGTAAGGATAAATGAAGAACAAAGAAGACTACTTAGAAGAATATTGAAATAATCTACATAAAATGAGTTTGTGTAATATTAATTACAATGAAAGTAGTAAGAAAGGTCATATTTTGTATTATTTTTCAATGCAGCAATGACTAGATTTCATTTGCACCAAATGACAAGTCACATTTCCTACTTTACTTTAGACATTTAGAATACAATATAGGGAAAAAACAAGAACAATAAGAAGTTTAAACAAATCTTATGATGTGCATAGATCAAACTATTATAAAGTACTTTGAGGTAACTTATAATAATAAAATTGTGTAATACTTATTTTACTTTTTTTTGGGGGGGTCACACCCGGCGATGCACAGGGGTCACTCCTGGCTCTGCACTCAGAAATTACCCCTGGCAGTGCTCAGGGGACCATATGGGATGCTGGGAATCGAACCCGGGTCGGCCATGTGCAAGGCAAACGCCCTACCCTCTGTGCTATCACTCCAGCCCCAGTAATACTTATTTTAATGAAAATTGTAAATAGAAATAATTAAGAGTTCAGCAATGTCAATAGATTTATTTACAAAAAAAATGGCCATGCCAAACTTAAGTGGATTATTTTAAATGCTCATTTATTGCATTTCTGGGTGCAACCATGGATGACCCAAGCACCTCCAAGTGTGGCCTTGGAGGTTCCCGGTGACCATTGCAGGTGTTACATAGCATTACATCCATAAATCCTGACACTGAACCCCTAGAGCAGCTAGCTGAATGTCAGAGGGAGTGGACCTCAACTCCCCTAGCCACCAGTTGGGAGAACTTGTCCAAAAGAAATAAATAAAATGTTCACTTTTTTCTTAGAGAAATGACAATGGCGACAACACCACAGTATTCTTCAGTATATTATGATGTGAATTGCTTTTGCAATGTTTGGACAATATTGAATTTTGAAAAAATGTCACACGCCCCAATAAAACTACTTACTTTAACCTGTAAACATTGTTGATTTTAACATTAATATAAGACTTCAAGGGGCACAGAAGATAGATCAGCAGTCATATCTATCTTAGACCCAGTTGTGACCATAACCTGCCATCAGTTGTAGCCCTGAAGTGTCCCAAGCACTGTCAGCTCTGGTTATAGAAAAATTGCTTGGATAGCTCAGGAGGCTTCTGGACCCAGAGTTCCTATGTTCAGTGGAAATGACTCCCAGAAATCCTTGATAACGTCATGGGTGCTCCCCCTCCACAAAAGGAAATTACTTTAGACGTTAAATTAGAATACAAAAACTTTGGATTTGAAGCTAAAGGTCTAAATTCAAATGTGATAGTTTTTCAACCAGTATTATGATTTGTAGATATTAAGATCAATTAGGGTTGTATGATTTCAAAGTATTGTTTTTCTATCTTGTTACCATTTCCCAGAAACAATCAACACTATTTTAGAACTGTTCCCACACCCTACAGAGCTAGGTGATCCTGTGGTAAGAAAACCAGCCAAACTTGTTGTCCTTAACAAACTCTTTGCATCTAAATAAATAAAATAACTTCATTTTTTTTTGGTCTAACTTGGTGTCTGAATTTTGTTTATACATCATGAATTTAACTGAAGACTCCTAAATTGCCAAATATAAAACTATTTGGGAGATGTCAAAATAGACAATATTATTGAACTCATGTTGAAGTTCCAATATTATATGGGGAGATTGGATCCTAGGAACATAGTCCATTAGCAAGTTTTGAAATTTTTCTTTCATCGTAGACTTTTATAAATCACACACACACACACACACACACACACACACACACACCACCTTACACATTTTTATGTACATGAATTAGTGATGGGAAACCAAATAAACTACTGTCTATTTCAAGCTTATTTGTAAGGAATTTTTTCTTAACCAATATTTGTAATCTCTTATACTCACTATAGGAACCCAAGATTAAGCAAATGGATACCATAACTACAGAATAAGGGTTTGAAATCTGCATGAAGTTAGAATATACTTTTTGTTGAGTTTGGTACACAGAAATCACACTAAGTAAAACCCAACTTTTCCAGGTTTTTTATTTTTGAATGAATTAATAAACTGATGGATTTATATTTGGATATTAAAATGACTTTTCATCTACTGAAGCATAAAGAAGCAATATCTATATCAGGGGATACTCTTTGCACGTATGTGTGCCTACTCGTGATTTTGAAAAACAAACTAACATGAATTAGTCCATGTGGTAAAATACTTTATCACTTTGTAGCATTTTCTTTTAATCTTCTTGTTCCATGATGCCTTTTTAAGAAACTTAGTTAGGTTCTCTTAGTTGGGATAAGATTAGAGTTCTAATGATGTTGATAAATAGAACCATTCATGAAGAAATGCATTTCCATGTGTTCCCTGTACAGTAGTTTGAGGGAATTGGCATGTCATAAAGAGAAACAATTGTGATGCTCATACTCAGTTTATAATCTGAAATGTTGGATTTCACTGCAAAAAGTTGATACCTTAGGTTATTTTTTAAGTATGTATATTCGTGTATCCATTAATATACAGAAGACAATAATCCTGTTATTATCTAAAAATCAAATCTGCCTTTTATCATTATACATAAAGATGTTAGATGCCAAAACAAATTACTCTGTCGATCTTAGGAGTTACTTTAGTCATTTTAAATTTTGGTGAGAATCTAATTAGCTAAGACTCTAAGAATCGAAGAAAATGAGTGTCAACTAATTATCATAAATGGATAATTAAGCAAATAAAATTAGATCAGATGCTTAAAATCACTAAATGCAGTCTTGAAGGCTTCTGAGCTCCATCAAGTGTCACCATGATAGTTCCTGACCACTGCCAAAGTGGTTTGGGAAAGGTAGCCATCAGCTCTACAAGGTCAAAACAGAAAAGCACTTAACCTTCAACCTGCTTGACTGGGAACAGAGGTAGGGATTGGGGAATGTAGGGGGTAAGTGATGGGAGGGGGTTCCAGAATGGGAGGAAGGAAGGGAGGAAGGAAGGGAGGAAGGAAGGAAGGAAGGAAGGAAGGAAGGAAGGAAGGAAGGAAGGAAGGAAGGAAGGAAGGAAGGAAGGAAGGAAGGAAGGAAGGAAGGAAGGAAGGAAGGAAAGAAGGAAGGAAGGAAGGAAGGGTGGGAGGGAAGGAGAAAGGGAGGGAGGAAGGTGAGGGAGGGAAGAAGGGGAGGGAAGAAGGGGAGGGAGGGAGGAAGGAGGGAGGGTGGGAAGTAGGAAGGAAAAGAATTAGATCAAAAAGTTTCCTCATTGCTAGAACAGCACGGATATAATGATTTGGAATTAAAATCGAGATAATAGATAGATAATGGTTAGATAATGGTTAGCATCTTCTGAACTACCATCCCCCAGAATTACTTTTGTAAAAAATATCAGTGGATGCTTTCAAGAAAAATTAAACTATTTTTGAGGTAAAAAGAATATTGAATTATGCTGGTTCAATAATATATACAATTAATTTGGGCACCATGAGTCATAATGATGTTAATTTTGTTTCAGAAATACAGTGTCCCTACGCTACACCTACCACAGAGTGACAACATTCTTCAAAACATATCTGTATATTTAGGAGACCACTGATTACAAAAGCATCTACAATACATTTGACAATGTACCCGTTGGTATATTTTCTGTTTCTTTCAATATCAGATAGAATTGGTTCTACTTAGAAAACATTTTCAGAAAGCCAATCTTTCTGATGCCAAAGAACTTGTTAATTTAGTCAATTCAATAAAATTAAGTGTTTGTCCAAAATGATTTGATTTAGCTCAATAGTCGTAACTGGTAGCTTGGTAAAAATATTACCGGAATGTGCCCTAGATTCTTTTCAAGAAGGAATAGAATAGTTCCATAAGTATTTCCTATGTGAATTACTGCTACAAGTTGCTGAAAAAAAGTTTATAATCCAGCCTCCAGAATGATTATTTTATACATAATACCTCAGTGACTTATTTTTATTTTTTTATCTCTGACAACACTTTATGATAAACATAGTTGTTATCAACACATCATGGAAGATAATATTAAAGTAAAATGAGTTCATGCAACTTTCCCAGTGCACACACAGTCAGAACGAAGACATTCACAGTTGTATTGAGCCATTCTTTCAGCTGAAAATAACTAGTGACCATATTTTTCAATTCATTTAACAAATGAGGAGACCAGATATGTCTCTTGTTAACTAGCAAGATCCAGACAGATCCTGAAATAGAATATAAAACTCTCACAGTCAAAATTTGGTGCCATAAAATAAATGTGTAAGTAAATGTATAAAACATACCCTCCAACATATTTACAACCAACCCCATCATGCTTAAAATTAGAGTGAAGGAAATAATAAATGTTATGTATGTGGATAGACTTTGAAATATAAGTTTTAGCATATAGATCATTGCCAAAGTTTATTATTATTGTCAACTGATTATTGAAATAATCGATAAAGGTACCTGCTTCTAATATTTTCACTAGAAAAAAACATCTAGGTTATATACTTTTTACAATTCTTGAATATGTAAAAGAAGTTAAGACCTTTCAGATTTGCAATGTAGTTGTGCTGAAGCTCAAATCAAAGACACTTCTCTTTATATTCTGTTCTTTAGGGAGAAAAAAAATCAGTATGAAGCTGGAAAAATTCCATGAGATGATTTTTTGAAAGTATAGTGCTAGAAACTGAAATACAATTTCCAGTTTAGAGAAGAAATATACTCTTTGAGCTCATTAAGTTTCTAGGACACAAAGCTAAAATGTGACTTGCCCTTCCTCTCAACTTTCTTCTTCTTTCTTATTTTTATTTTTTTCATAGCCTTCAGAGAAGGCTGACTGCTTTAGGCATGGTGTACATCATGGGCAGAAGACAGTAGCCTAAATTCATAAGAATTGCTTCTCGGTGTACTCTTGTGACTCGCTATATAGCTCTTTGTGCAAAAGTCTGTTGACTATAGCTTCACATCTCTCCACTGTTATATGTGCTTTAAATTTTGTTTCAGTTGCTTACACAACTACAGTTAAATGAATTTCAAATTAGTTTTAATTGGAAGAGCTGATTTTGAGGGGACTAATTTTTTTCTTTTTGAGTCACACCTGGCGATGCACGGGTGTGACTCCTGGCTCATGCACTCAGGAATCACTCCTGGCAGTGCTCAGGGGACCATATGGGATACTGGGAATCGAACCCAGGTTGACTGCGTGCAAGGCAAACACCCTACCCACTGTGTTATCACTCCATCCCCAAGGGGGGGACTATTTTAAAGTTGAAAAAAAAGAAAATTGTTTTCTTATTCAAATCTAAATTAATTTTATATAAATCAAATGCTTGTTTTTGATTTATATAAACAAAACTATTTATATTTATATAAACAAACACTGCTTGGCAGTCCCAAGCAGTGTTTGGGAGAACAAAGGCTCCATCCCAGTAATTCTCCACTAACTAGTTCAGAGCTTCAATAAAAGGACCATGGAATATGGGGCTGCTTAGGCCCCCCAGGGGTAAGGATTACCCATCCCACCTTCTGGACCCAGTCTGTGGTGCTGGCAGTTATGCAGGGCATCCCAGCAGTACTCAGGGCCCTTCACAGTTGCACCTATGCTAGAGTGAACTTGGACCAGCTTTTTGACACATCCTTTCCTTAAGCTCACATCTCTGAGAGTCTAAGCTCTTCATTTAAAATTATCACAGAGGCCAGAGAGATAATTTAGCAGATAATTCAAGCCTTTACCTTGCACACAGCTGATTTAAGTTAAATCCCCAGCACCCTCTATGGCCCCTCTGGTCCCCACTAGGAGTGATCCCCGGACACAGAGCCAGAACCGAGCCCTAAGTATATCCCTGGGTTTGGCCCGACTACAGTAGATAAATAAATAAATAAATACATTGTGACAATTCAATTTGTAGCCATCCATCCCATCTGTGAATCCAAAGTCGAACCCTAATTTTTTTTGTCTCCTTAATCATTTCCTCCGTAATAAAATACAGCATCTAAAATGAACCCTTATACATGTACTAATGCATGAAAATTTCTCAGAATGGACCACAGTGTCTGACAGATATTAAATATCAAGTAAATCACTGTTGTCATTATTAATACAATTATTTTACCACTCTTCAACTTTATTAGCGGACCATATTTTGTATGAGGTGATGAATATATTAGCAAGGACTAGTAAAAAACAATGGTACCAATCCTAAAGCAGTTTGATCGTTGTAACATGCATTGAGATGCATATATTTTTATGAGAATGGAAATGTAATTTGTGATAGATGGGCAATGCGAAGAGAAATTGAGTTAATACTGAAAGAGCAGTAGATTCAGGTATGGAATGTAGGTCTATATGGTACATCCAGTTAGCTAGAAGCAACGCACTGCTATTGGAGATGAGTGGAGAATGGATGGAAAGTTATTGCCGTATAAGTATCCCATTTGTCTTTAGGGTGAGAAAAACATTAAGGATATTTAAATAAAGAGAGTGAATGATTGGGTCTATATAAATAAGCTCACTCTGGCTGCTTTGGATGCGCATTGAATACAGAGAACAAAGAATTAAACAAATACCTAATAGGATGCAGTTCTGATTCGTAATAAAGAAAAAAAGAGAAAGAAAATGTGAGAAAAGTGTCCTCATTTTACTTGAGTAAATTCAATAACACACATCTCCTTATCCGATAAAACAAAACTGAAAAGCACATGAATCCATGAAGTGTAAGGATTTGTTTTTCTCAGACTACGGACTCTGCAAAACAGCTGCAAATTGAGGAAAACTATTGTGCATAGCCTCACACACTTTATAGTGCAGATCCCCAGATATTATTTTTTGCTGTGAACCAAAAAAAATGTTGTGTGATTTTATGAATCTTATATGCACAGTTTAATGAACACAAAGATACTTCCTAAACAATGAGAGACAATAGAGAATGACAATGATGCTGTGTCTTTAAGATACTTTGTTATCTGAATATAAATAAGTGTTAGTTTGAATGGGGTTGCAATAAATCTGAATTTCTTTTTGTCTAGTTTAAAAATTACAGAAAATATATTCATACTTTCTTTGTTATTTGAAACCCTAGCATAATTTCATGTTGCACAATACAAGTTGGTTTGAATGGGAGGTTTATTTTTATTGAATAATCTAATTCAATGATCTCAATATCATACCATTTAAATCACTCTAAGGCATTTCTAGCCTCTCTCCAACCTGTCACAAAGGAGCACTTTTAGAATCAAGTTTAGGGACAGTTTAAGGATGCCAACTTGGAGAACAGAAGAGAAAAATCCAAAACTTCTTGCTCATGTGTTTTCTTTTTGTTTTGTTTTGTTTTCTTTTTGTGTGTATCATGGTGGACTCGAGTGATAGCGCAGCGGGTAGAGCATTTAACTTTCACATGGCCCACCCAGGTTCGATTCCTCCATCCCTCTGGGAGAGCCCGGCAAGCTACCGAGGATATCCTGCCCACACAGCAGAGTCTGGCAAGCTACCCGTGGCATATTCGATATGCCAAAAACAGTAACAAGTCTCACAATGGAGACGTTACTGGTGCCTGCTGGAGCAAATCTATGAACAACAGGAAGACAGTGCAATGCAGACAAGAGTATGATGGTGTGTGTGTGTGTGTGTGTGTGTGTGTGTGTTTTCCAAAAAGCCAGGATCAGTTATTTAATAGTATTTTAAAAGTAGTGAATTTTACATCTTTTTACTTGCAATCAAATTTAATGGAAGACATAGATGTATCATACAGGAAGCTCATTTCATTACCTCTGAGTATAGATGCAGATAGTAGAGTAGAAGAACATATCTTCTTCTTCAAAAAAAAATCATCTCAGCCTCCAGTTTGATTCTTTTCTTTTTGCATATGTTTCTTTTAAGCTTTAATTTTTCACAATCATAGATTTTACATATGTAATAGACATTTAAAAAATATCTTTGGCTAATGTATCCATAACATTCAAGTTTTGCATAAATTGTAAAACACTGGCAATGAATAATGGCCACCAATGTTTTGCACAGTCTGAAGAGTTGAATAAGCATGTCATGACAATTGCTATGCAGTCACTAGAGCTTCATTCTACAATAAGTTGGGTTAACATAGATATTGACATTTTACAGTATGTTTAAATGTGATTTCTGGAAATGCCATAGATCAACTTGAAGCAAAAAAGAAACACTGAAAAGTTTGTAGATAAGTTCAATAAAACAAAAGTTAGCAGTAGGGGAAAGTGAGAATCTAAAGAATTTGGAGGGAAAATCTACCACATTGAATTAAAAAAAAAATGCCAGAGTTTTAATGGCAAACTCTTAGAAATGAGCATCCGTATATGTCACAGACTTCTAAGAATAGAACTGTTGTAGATGATTTCCTAAACTGGTCTGTTGAGAATGAAAATGATTTTATATTCAAACTTACTTGGTAGGTATATAATGATCTAATAGAGCTATTGGCCAGAGACCTATGGAATATGTAATAATGACACTCAAGTACTTTACTTGATGACCCAAATTATGGTTTAAAACAAATCGCAGATATCCCATAATATTTTCTCCAAATTGTACAGGGTCATTCAGTGAGTGGCAGATTTGACTTAGACATCAGGTAATGAAATCATTCCAATGGAAACAGAATGAACCTCCATATAAAAAGTAAATCTCTCTTTCCTCTATCTCTCTCTCTCTCACACACACACATATTCTTCTATAGGGTAGAACTTAATGAGATTTTCTGGGGAAAGCAGAGCAGGATCCCAAGAAGAGAAAAAATAATGACTTCAGATGAAAATGAAGGCACTCTCCAGCTTTGGATTTTGGTTGAGCTTTCTCATGTAGGGGCTAGAGACTTGCAGCAGGAAATGAGACACTTGCCTTGTGTATTAGTCACCCTGGTTTAATTTCTCACACCTCACATGGTCCCCTTGAATACTACCAGGGGTCACACCTAAGCAAAGAGCTACAAATAGATCCTGGGCATTTCTGTATGTACCCCTAACAAATAACCCAAAAGAAAGAGTTTTATTCATGTACCAGGGTTTGTAGAATATACATGTTTTAATTATCATAAAATTATTATACATGGTGTATTATAAATAACAGAATGTTTTTGAGTCATATGTCTAGTACCTGCATTCTAAATCACTTGTGTAATGCCAGTGACAGTGAATTAGTTAGTTCACTGTGGAAGCTCATATTCAAAAACCTATCCCATGCCTCTTTCCTAGCTTTTGGTAGTTGCTAGCAGTACTTGTATTGACTTGAGCAGTGGCTGAATGAATGACTTCAGCCTATACTTTGTCACCATATACCTTTTTTCCAAAGTATCTCTGTATCTTATTTTGAGGATTTGAGAGATCTTTACATGTCTCCCCTTTTGTATAAAAATACCAGACTGTGTCTAGGTGATAAATAGTACAGCATCCAGGGAATATGCCCAGCATGTGCCTCACCCAAAAGGATTCATGCTTCATTTTATCCTAGTACATGTCTGGTTCAAACCTGGAAAGCCCAGCTACCATTAAAATGGTAATCTGCCAAACCCCAGGGGTTCTCCGGGTCTCCAGAATACCTCATTGAGGTTCCTCCAAAATACTAACTCCAGTCTTAATTAATTATGGGTGCACCCTAATTCAGTATACATTCATTTAAACTAGCTTATTATGTCTGTAAAGATCCTACTTAAGGGGGCCAGGGAAATAGCATAGGAATTAGGAGCACATGGAAAGAAGGTAGGTTGGACCCCAGGCACTAGTTGGCCTTTTGAGCATCACAAAGTATCATTCTGGAGGTTCCCAGCAGAGCCAGATTTGGTCTTGGACACAATTGGGGTGACCCTGGTGATCTCCAGCACCCCAGGGCCAGGGTCAGAGCTGCAGAGGATCTTGGGCTCCAGCACCGAACCATCGGGTTAGTGGATATGGTCTGGCTTTTGAGCAAGGCTTGGGAGACCCCTCTCCCCAAAACAGTTCACATCCTGAGGTTCTGGAAGAACATGTATTTAGGGTGTATTTTATACAATTGATATAATTATTATTTCCTGCTGCTGCAACACAGGAGAGAATGCATGGGGTTTCTGACTGATTTGTTTAGAGGTAGCGCAAAAGAGGAAGATGGTGGGATGGGATTTTAAAAACAAAACAAAAAAATTTTGTCACCAGTCAAACATAAAATTAGAGTGAACTCCTCCTTGTAATTATATCTGCAAAAGGTCTCTTAAGTCTTCAGTAAATTATACCCTTCACTTAATTAACTAGGTTTCTCAGTATGAAGGATGGTACTATTTTTCATTGTTCAAAAAAAATCTATCTACAGGATCACTGACACCTAAGGCCCTCTTTACGTAACAAGTAAATCCCCATGTGCTATCCTAAAATAAAAAGTAGAGCAGTGTTATTTACCTGATACAGATGATTATTATCAATATAACTCTCTAAATAATCAAAGAATATGCAAAGGAGATTAATACTTAAAAGAGGTGTGCACACACTAGTAACTAGTAATGTAGATTTTCTACATTAGACCCAAGAAGAGGTCAGAAATCTCCATTTAGCTACAGAGTTACTATGAAGAAGACAGATGCAAATGTAAGCGTGGTATGAGTGACTTATAAAGGCATAAGATGAATGACCATCTGAAATGCGAATTTTTTAAATGATGGCCAAGTATTGGTAAATATATGGTAAAATAGAGTACATTATTCTTGATTTCTTGGCAGTTTTCTTCATGGAATGTGCGTACATATTTAAAAGTTTTCAAAATTATTTTAATTTATATGTAAAATTGAATCAGACTCCAGGCATATATAAAAAGATCACTTTTCTTTACCTGTTTGAGAGTCTGGTAGTAGTTTGGTAACATGTAGTTACCAAACATTCATTGTGATAGACAAAACATACACCAAAAAATATCCAAAATATCACCAAGACCCATGAGAATAGATTAATTTGAATTTCTGGATTTAAATGAAATATAACTCATCCATGATAGCAGGTGGCCATTTGATATTTTTAATGTAACTTTTGAAAACTGGCAATTAAAGTCAATTTTAACAGGTACTGTCAGTCACAGAAATTAAAATCCCCTTAACTTTCAGAATTAGTAAGTTTATTTAATGCTGTGAAAATGCTTCACTCAGTTGAAAAATAAAGACTCATTTCTATTGAATTTTGTTTAATTTTAATCAAATGGAGATTAGAGCAATCCAGAAAATACTGACGTGGATAAAACCGTGATGTCCAAATAGATTGGGAGGGGGGAATGAAGGTGTATGCCTGACCTAATGAATAAGAAACAGGGATTGAAACAATATAAACCAGCTTTATTTTCAAAAGGAATTGAAAATAAATTTCAGTTTGATGAATACTTTGACTAGAAATTGGAACATGTTTTATTATTTTTTGTTATTTTTTATTAGTGAATCACCTTGAAGTACAGTTACAAACTTATGAACTTTCATGTTTGCATTTTGTTTATATCCCTCTGCCAGTACCCAGTCCCCTCCACCAATGTTCCCAGCATCCCTCCCACCCTCCCACCCCATCCCCCCACCCCACTCCACCTCTGTGGCAGGGCATTCCCTTTTGTTCTCTCTCTCCTATGGGGTGTCATGATTTGCAATGGGGGCATTATGCGGCCATTGTGTTTGGTCTATATTCTATTTTCAGCGCGCATCTCCCATCCCGGGCGGGTCCTCAAACCACACTTTATCTGGTGTTCCCTTCTCTATGCGAGCTTCCCCTTCCTCCAGCGTGTGAAGCCACACTAATGATAAGGAGTGAAACAACTAAAATATGTGACATCACTAATAAATAGATAATAAATATAATATATATGCTTACTTATATGTTGCCTGTTTTGAGTGTAATACATAAATTTGGGAAATATTGGAAGAAGTTTAGTATTTCTAATTAGAGTGTCATTTGCCCCTATCAGACTGTCAACTTTTTAAATTATTCCGGATCTTATATTTTAAGAAGATAGACTGGAGTCAATACAAAAGAAAGAGAGAAAGAAAGAAAAAAGAGAGAAAGAAAGAGAGAAAGAAAGAAAGAAAGAAAGAAAGAAAGAAAGAAAGAAAGAAAGAAAGAAAGAAAGAAAGAAAGAAAGAAGAGAGAGAGAGAGAGAGAGAGAGAGAAAGAAAGAAAGAAAGAAAGAAAGAAAGAAAGAAAGAAAGAAAGAAAGAAAGAAAGAAAGAAAGAAAGAAAGAAAGAAAGAAAGAAAGGGAAAGAGAAAGAGAGAGAAAAAGAGAGAAAGAAAGAAAGAAAGAAAGGGAGAGAGAAAGAGAGAGAGAAAGAGAGAAAGAAAGAGAGAAAGAAAGAAAGGAAGGAAGGAAGGAAGGAAGGAAGGAAGGAAGGAAGGAAGGAAGGAAGGAAGGAAGGAAGGAAGAGAGAGAAAGAGAGAGAGAAAGAGAGAAAGAGAAGGAAGGGAGGAAGGAAGGAAGGAAGGAAGGAGGGAGGGAGGGAGGGAAGAAAGGAAGTAAGGGAGGAAGGGAGGAATGGAGTGTAAAGATTTCATGTGAAATCCTGAAGGCACTTCCCACATGGCCTGTGTGTCCCCAGCACTGCTAGACCCATCGAAAATCACCTCCTTGATTTTCAAATCAAAGCCCCAGGCCCCATTGGCCAAAACTTACCAGAAGTAGCGCTAGGCATTCTGAACCCTCTTGGGAGACTCAATCACTCCCCAAATACATATCTTTTAATTTGTATGAACTACAATGTTATGTATGCAAATCACCAGTTATAAAAATATAACTCAAATCGTACCTTATTTTATTTGCATTATCTTAGTTTTTTTTTGGCGGGTGGAGATGTATTGTCACAGCTAGCAGTCCTCACAACATACTCCTGGCTTGACTCAGGGGTCACTTCTGGTGGACTCAGGGGAACCTACGTGGTGGGGTGCCAGGGATCAAATCAAGTACACTGCCAACTCTACGATCATGGGACCCCTCTAGTATTTCACCCTAACTCGAAGTTTAACTAAAATAATGCTCACTTATATTAACTTCACACCTTGTGTGAATTTGAACACTCTTATCAATGTTTGATGATTTTTTGACATTGGCACTGTAGCACTGTCGTCCCATCATTCATAGATTTGCTTGAGCAGGCACCAGTAAAGTCTCCATTGTGAGATTTGTTGTTACTGTTTTTGGCATACCAAATATACCGTGGGTAGCTTGCCAGGCTCTGCTGTGTGGGTGGGATAGTCTTGGTAGCTTGCTGGGCTCTCTGAGTGGGACAGAGGAATCGAACCCAGATTTGCCTTGTCAAACGCCCTACCCATTGTGCTATCACTCCAGTCCTTTGCCATTATAAAACTATCCCTTACACTGTAACTTCTCACAGGCAGGTGATCAAACGGATGAAAAGATTTTTTAAAAAATTATAGGAATGGTGAGAAAAAGCATAGTATCTGTTATTAGTAGGTCTTATATCTCGGACACGAAAACAGTTTAAATAAAAAGAATGGAACACAAGTTTTAGAAAAGAGAGAGAATGAGTCAAATATAATAATCAGCAATAACTTGAACCCCAAATATTCTGCTATGGTAATATAATATGGAGCATTATTCTTTCCCCAAACATTATACCAGAAATGGCTTTTAATAATTTCCAAAGGAATTTTCATTTCAAGATTGATATATGAGTAGAAGTGGGCTTGCAAGCACCTGCCAAGGCAGGCAAGAAAAGAGCCACTTGCTGCCAAGACTTGCTTCCTGTGCTTCAGTCACATCTTATGACTGTTTTGGCTCCTGTCCTAATATTCAAGTGAGTTTAATTCCCAGAAACACTACATGTAAGGTGTGCAGATACAAAGTTGGAATGCTAATGCAGAAAATCCAATACAGATCTTAACAGAATTGATGGGAAAAAAAGCAAAGCTCATGTACAGAGCAGACGGTGGCTAAATGTCACTGCAGACTTAGGAGCAGACACGGGTTGTGTACAAAGACTCAGGGCAATCCCGGTTCTCCAAAATATGGCAAAAACTGTTTGGAAAAGCTTCTGCATGGCAGAAGGGCCTTCACCAGGTTTATTCACTTTACAACACAGAAGAGGCCCTAAGCCCAGTCTACAAGCCAATTTATTTGTGATTTAGAAACATTTCAGACAAGTGATTCTCCGACTGCAAAGCAACAGCAATTCCGAGAAAACAGAAGGTTGGAATGAAGAGGGGAGGCTATAAGAAAACATAAGATGGCAGGAAAGAATAAAATCACACAAAATCCAAAATTCTGCCACAATTAACAAAAAAGCATGACGCCTGAACCTACTTAATGGAGATGTTCAAAGTTTTATATAATTCTGTGTCAAAAACCCTCTGAGTTATCAACTATTGATGCTGGTTCATCACAAACTTCGTAGTCTGTAAACAAACATGTATCTGCATGCCTCAATAGCTCTGTTGCACTGTCATCCCGTTGTTTAATTGATTTGCTCGAGCGGGCACCAGTAACGTATCCATTGTGAGACTTGTTGCTGTTTTTGGCATATTGAATATGTCGCTGGTAGCTTGCCAGGCTCTGCCATGCAGGCGGGATACTCTCGGTAGCCTGCTGGGCTCTCTGAGAGGGACGAAGAACTCGAACCTGGGTCAGCCACATGCAAGGCATATGCCCTACCAGCTGTGCTATTGCTCCAGCTGCTTCTATAACTAATTTAAAATGCGAATGCATATAATGAAAGAGAAATTAATACCTAAGTATAAATCTGAAATTTAAAGATTAAAGCAATAATAAAAACATTGCCAAAATATTTATAGGCTAAATATTAACCAAATGTTGTTACTTAAGGACATTTTTAAAATGAAAGCCAAAAATGTAATAATTTTCTTCTATCTCCTTCTTTCTGAGATTGATTGACCTTGATAAACAAGAAAGTTATGCATATATTAAAATTATGAAACTGATTGTAGCACTGTAGCACTGTTATCCCATTGTTCATTGATTTGCTTGAGAGGGCACCAGTAACGTCTCCATTGTAAGACCTGTTACTGTTTTTGGCATATCGAATACTCCACGGGCAGCTTGCTAAGCTCTGCTGTGCAGGTGGGATACTCTCGGTAGCTTGCTGGGCTCTCTGAGAGAGACTGAGGAATCAAGCCCAGGTCGACCACATGCAAGGCAAATGCCCTACCCACTCTGCTATCTCTCCAGCCCAAAACTGAAAATAAAGACTATATTAAACAGAGAAATATCCCATGTTCATACATAAATCCTAAGTATTGTCAAAATATCCATTCTACTCAAAGCAATCTACAGTTCCAGGGCACTACCTAAATGGCATTTTTATAAAAATTGAAAAACAGAGTCCAGAGCAATAGGAACATGTAGAGTATCTGCCTTGCATGCAGCCAACCGAGGTAAATTCCAGTACCCCATATGGTGAGCCCATCAGGACTGATCCCTCAGTGCAGAGCCTGGAATAAGCTCTGAACACCTCTGGTGTATCCCCAAAACAAAACAAATTGAAAAAAAACTCAAAAAAGGAAAAGACTGTGAAATTTATGCAAATTCTGGATAAATAATAAAACCCAAGAAATGAAGGTGTAGAGCTCACATATTATGACTAAAAACATATTTCATAGCTATAATGATCTAAGTAGCAAGACATAGGCATTGACAAATATATATGGGTCAGTGGAATAGAGAGGAAAAACATAAAAAGAATATACAAAACATACACAGATAAGTAAACTTATCAGGGTCAGAAAAGATAGTACTGTGGGTAGGGCTTTCAACTTGCCTTTCAATGGTCAACCCTGGTACTCACAAGCCCACTTCAATTCCTATATAAATCTTGAAATGATAATATATTTTCTAGTACTTATGTTCCATTCTCTTTATTTAGAGTAGCTTTGTGTCCCGATAACTGATTCTGTGTCTTTTCTCACCAATCTTGTAAACTTTTTTGTTTTAATCTTTGCCTCTTATGTGATCATCTCCTGCGGAAAGTTACAGCGTGAAGGTGTAGCTGTATAATTGGGATTAATGACAAAAATCATCAAACATCGATGATTATGCTCATATTTAGATATTGTTGAAGTCAATAAAAGTTAACCTTACTTTTAGCCTCTGATTAGAATTATAATTTCCATAAAATGCAGTCATCACATATAAAAATTTCACAAAACTTAGCAACAAAGAAATCAATAACACCACAAAAAAATTGAGAGATATGAACAGGCATTTCCATCAAGAAGACATTCTGGGTAACCAGTAGATATATGAAAAGTGTTCATTGTCATGTTTTTCAGGGAAATTAGATCAAAGTGATAAGGAGGTATTATCCCACACTGGTGAGAATGGCATATATCAAAAAAAAAAAAAGAAAAAGAAAAAACTAGAAATATCCAGTTTGGGGAGGAATATCATTAAAAAAAATACAAAAAAAAAACTTCTTGTTTACTGCTATTGGGAATGTTGCCTCTGGAACAAGATAAGGATATTCCTCATAAAACTAAAAGAGAGTTCTCATATGATCCAGTTATTCCACTACTTTCCATCTGCTTCCCATGTATTAAAACACTAGTTCAAAAGGATATATGCACACCTATGTTCATTGAAGCATTTAGTAAAATGAACTGAAGATGGAAAGAGCAAAACCCTAAAATCAGATGAGTGGACAAAGAAGTTCTAGAATATTTTCACAATAAAATATTATACAATCACAAGTAAAGATGAAAACATGTGTTTTTCTGCAATATGGATGAAAACTGGAGCTTATCATGTTAAGTCCATCAGGGAAAAGAACAAATACTGAATGTTTGTATTGTCTCTGGTATATAGACTAATAAGACAAGGGAATGGAATGTATCAAATGTAAGCTCTGGTGTTTTTTTGATTCCTTTTGATCCTGGCCTATAAAAGTGAGACTACTAATGAAGGGGACAAAATGGTGGTAAGGGATGGAGAGAAAAGGTAAGGTGCACTGGCGGTAACATAGGGTCATTTGTATGTGGACATTTTGGTGGTGTGACATGAGATCATTGCATATGTTAAGACACAAGAACCAGCAATATGTAAACATGAGACTCAAACTGTAATGATTAAATCAAAACAATGATTTTTTTTCTAGGGAGGTAGTGTAGAGGGATGATAGGGAAACTTTGGACATGCTAGGGCTGGATTTAGAATTAGAATATTGCATGCCCCCAAATCTATTATTATCAGCATTGCAAATCATGGTGCCTAAACATTATTTTTAATTACAAAAATATAAAAGGAGACCATTAGGGTGAATTGGACTGTCTTTGAAGTGTGAAAATAACAAATACTGAACATTTGCATTCATCTCTGGTATACAGAGTAGCAAGGCAAGGGAATGGAAGGTTTTGATTCCTTTTTCTCTTTCCTCTTAACTCACCATTTTCTTAATAATTTAATTTTCTTTCCCTCTTTCAATTTTATTACACTCTCTTACTCTTCATTTTCATGACCTGTGGTAATTTAAGACATATTTTGGGAATCTGGGGAACTCTTTTTCTTCGGATCTGGGGAGCTCCCAAGCAGTGTTCAGAAGAATCAGAGGTCACTTCCTAAGACTTTCAAACAACTGGGGCCAGAATTTCAACAAAAGGGTCTGTGAAGTGTTGCTCAGGTCTTGCAGTTTGGGGCATCATCTGTATCAGCCCTGTGTTGCTCAGGCTCTCAGGACTATACTCAGTGATGTTTATGGGGGCTTCTACAGAAGCATCTGCCAATGATCAAGGGCTGTGAGGTTCCAGAGATGAAAGCAGGGTTGGCTGTATATGAGGCACAGTTCCTAATCCATTTACTTACTCTCCTGTTTCTTTATCTTCTTTTTTCTACTCTCATGGATACCTTCATCTATTTTTCATTTTAACTAAAAATACATGACCTTTCAGAGACTAGCACTAATTTTCACTTCTGTTCTTTTCTTATGAACACAATTTGCACACACAGACTTCACCTATGTCAGAACTATAGGAAACACACATCTCCAACTGGGATTTCAAATGATTTTTATCAAGAAAGAGTGCACAATATTTGTACCTGGTACAATATTTTGTGAGTCAAGGCAGAATGCAAGAATAAAGCTCTATAAAAATTTAGTAAAGCTTATTTGACTTAAGATATGCTTAGTCTTTTGAAGTAAGAGAGGAACATATCAACTCTACAAATTGATTTTTCAGCTTAGAATTGGTTATAGTTCAAGACATTGTACATTTTGTTATTTTAATGAAGCAGGTGTATTTTTTTCATGGATTTTTGTCCATGAGGAAAATATCAATTATCAAATAGAATATCATTTAGTACTTCATGATATGTTCATCAAGAAATTTGTGTGCCTTATTATAAATTGGGAACTTGATAGATTAGACATAGATCTATCCATCAAGTACATTTTGGCAAAATATATAATTATGGTGATAATGATAATGATGATGATAATGGTGACAAAATTAAAGTAAAACCATTAAGGCAAGTTAATTATATGAGTCAGATGAATGATTTCTGAACCTGGTTGATTATAAGAAATTACCTAGATATTTTCTTATTTTAATAAAAATGAATAGACCCTACACCAGGTATATTGAGTCTGAATCATGGGAATTACAAACATAAAGGTCATCATCTTTAGAATATCCACAGGTAATCCTTATAACTATACATATTGGATAATTATTGATAGGGGAAAATAAATTCTGGGCCATTCAAGGAGGCAAAAAATACTTTGCTTACATACACATGAAGGAGGAAGTATTAAATCCATGAAGGACTGATATTGCTTGGATAAGCATGAAATATTAAGAAGGGAATTTCTGCAGGAGAAAAAAAAGAAGAAATGTCTGAAGGTGAAAATTAAAAGGCATAGTAAAGGAACTAGAGTGACAGGGATTAATGACTTGGTGAGAAGCAGAAGATAAAATTAGAACATTAGATAAAGTCTCTATTTTAGAGGAACTGGAAGCCAGAAAAGAAGAAACATGAATGGTTTAATTACTGAGATAGCATTGCATAATTTATAACAGGGCATACAATTGTGAAAGCAGCAGTTTAGAAGGTTTCACTTATGAGTCTACACCAAAGAATCTCATTTATCTGTGGTATATGGAATATATCGCAGACTAGAGTAATAGCACAGTGGGTAGCACATTTGCCTTGCCTGCAGCCGATCCAGGTTCAGTTTTTTCGTCCCTCTCGTAGAGCCTACAATGGAGACGTTACTGGTGCCCATTCAAGCAAAGTGATGAACAATGGGGCAACAGTGCTACATATAGAATAACAGGACAAATGAATGCGAAGTGTCAAAAGAGGATACCTAGATTACACTGATCACTAAAACAAATATGACCGTTAAACTGAGCCGCATCTTGAACTCTCGTGAAACTTCAATAAGCTTGGTCACTGTGTGGATATGGTCAATTGTGCTGAATCCTTTTCGGAACCCGGCTTGCTCACATGGTTTTTCTTTGTCTAGTGTACTGCCTGTTCTATCAAGGATGACTGGAGTTGAACAACTTGTAAACGATAGACAACAGGCAGATTGGGTGATAGTTGCTGATGTCGTGGATGTCTCCCTTCTTGTACAACAGAACAGTCCTGCTAGTTTTCTATTGGGATGGAAACTTGCATTCAGACAGGTAGCATGTGAAGAACCAAGCCAGTGTATTGACGAGCACTGGCGGTAGATTCTTCAGGTGTTCAGGTCTGACCTTGTCTCGACCGGGTGCTGTATGCGTCTTTACGTACAAAATGGCATGTTGGATTTTGGAAGGGAGAATGTTGGGAATGACATATCTATCCTGCGGAATTTAGTATGTGGGCTGGTGGATGTGGCTGTGGAAGAGAACTGAGTAGAAGTCGTGAATAATCCTCTCCATTGCCCTTCTGGTAGATGTGATAGATCCATCAGGTCATCAGAGGGCAGTCATCTTGGTCTTGCAATTGGCGAAGGACAGGTGAGCGTTGTGAATACTTTTCCCCACTTCTGCCACATCGACCGATAGTGCTGTTCTTCTCTCTTTGAGGTCTTCCTTTATCACTTCTCTGTACAGCTTTGTGAGCTCAGACGTTAGCTTGTGATTTCCTGAGGCTTGTGCCAAAGGACGTTGGCGAATGAGCTCCAGAGTTTCCGAAGGCAGGCATCTGTTTTTGACTTTCCCACCCTTGGCATTCTTCACGCAGTCATGGAGGTGCTGAACCAGTCTATCATAATCCTTGTCAATGTTGTCAACGACAGCATCTTCCCGTGTTACCACAACAGTGCCAAAGAGCTCCCAGTTGGTGGTCATTCTGGGAGTTCTCTTCTTAAACTATAAGAAAGAAAGACTAAAGTGACTGTCTGTCCTTTCAATGCACGAATGCTGGCATCGGAAGCATTCATCGATATTCCTGTGCAAAGAAAAAAATTCCTTCTTAAGTATCAGCAAGGAAACATTTGTTAATAAGGAGAATTTGAATGTCGACTAGGACTGAAGCTAACCTGGGATAGGGCAAGATACAACACAATTTCCTGTGTGATTTTGCACATTTCACTGTTTTGTTAAGTGGAGCACACATAATAGCTACATTATGGGTGTAGATTATATTTACCGGTTCTTCACGGTGCCTTTGCAATGGTAAGTTACTACGAAAATGTTTCACTGTTGGTGACCAATTCATACTAAGAAGTCCCTAAATTGAACTCAACTCTTACTATAAACCTGCACCTTCAGATTTCCTCTAGATTAATTCTGTTCAACTAGCAAACTACATGTGAACTAGGGCTTATGTGATTAATGATTAAAAGTAAGCACTTGTTCTTGCTAAAACATATTGACCTCAAACTTTCACCAAGAGTATGCCTCTATGAATTCCTAGGGTTGAAATTGCTTCACCATTTCTCTTACTCTTCTAGCTTGAAAAAATGTAGCATGTTTTTGTGGAAATCTTTTTTTAAAATTTATTAATTAATTAATTTTTTATTTTATAAGTAGTTCACAATATTTGATTATATTTAATATTCAAACACCAAACCCACCACCATTACACTTTCCCACCACCGTATTTGGGATGTTTCCATCCCAAGCCCCAAGCCCTGTCCCAAAGCACAACCAAAACAATATATTCTGTATTGCCTGTTATGAAAAACCACTGAAATTGCTACAAAAAAGGATCCATAGAGGACAGTGTGAAGATTGAAGATTGTTCTATTTTGGCAGGGGCCATTACAACATTCTTTAGGGTACCACTAACATGTTGTTAGAGGTTGAGTGATGTGAGCTCAACCTCTAACAACATATAATAATATATATAATAAATAAATATATTTATACATATACATATATAATAAATAAATATATTATATATGTATATTGCTCTCTATGATTTGTTGCCTACTATTTGAACCCCATCTATTGTGTTGTGGTACTTATGGAGAATGTGTAGGGAGTGTCTTATGATATGTCGCACAGCTGCCAATGTGGCTACACGGTCCAGGGACATGTTCACTCATAGGTGAGGCTCGGCCTGACCATGTGGGGAGCAGCCTTGAGCATGGTGGTGGTTGGGTTCTGGCGGTTGGGTTATTGGTCACTGGGGCTAGGTCCCTTGGAATGGGGAGGACTCTAACCCACTCTCCTCTGGAGTGCCCCAAGTGAAACAGCCTGGTACAGAGTCTGGAAGAATGGCTATGGCGGGTATCATGGTGCTCTCTTCCAGAGAAAAAGCCGTGTGATCTGTTTTCGTGGAAATCTTAATAATAAAATATGTCCTTCTTCCTCCCTTCACTTATCCATTCTTCCAACAACTATTTTCTGGAAACCTACTGTATTCTGGTACTGTACTAGGTCCTAAGAAAATAGTTTTGTAAAAGACAGGCAATATATATATATATATATATATGTATATATATATTTATTCAGCATTCATATTTATGGAGGAAGCAATGATTCTTATGCCAAGAAAGTAACTAGTGTAAGGCAATTTTAGAAAGGCATCACTATTTTATTTTCTTTAATGTGGCAAGATGCAGATAAGATCCGGGACTGCCATGCAAAATGGATCCTCTGCTCCTAAAGACTATGATCTGAGAGGTCTTCTAACCCATTTTGCACCCAGAATGGCTTCTTACAGAAATGCATCTAGACTTTGAGCTGTGTCACAACCCCATGCCACCCAGGGAGGGATTTTTCCCTTTCCACCCTGCTTTTCTGCTCAGAAAATGGTGGCAGTGGCAATACCCACGTGGCGAGAGCCACCTCTTAAAACTCCCAACCCAGAGCTATGAATTTTGTAGTGATGTTGCTCATAGGAGATCATGGGAGGGGTGGGCATTACTGGCACGCCCTCCGCGCAGATAAGATCCGGAGCTGCCACACGCGAAATGGACCCTCTGCTCCTAAAGACTATGATTCGAGAGGTCTTCTAACCCATTTTGGCACCCAGGGTGGCTTCTTACAGAAATGTATCTAGACTGTGAACTGAGCTAACATATCAGAAATCCAAAACCGCGCGAGCTCATAGAGTCTTCATTCTCAGCAATGAAAAAAAATTATTAAATGATTCCTTTTCAGCAGGACTGCTTGTTGGGGGAAAATTCCGGACAATAATAGTGACTTCTCTATTGAAATATTGAATGTATTCAAAGTATAGAGAGAATAAAGTGAAGATCATTAGCTACTTAGGTGGGGGAGGGGGTATATTGGGGTTCTTGGTGGTGGAACATGTGCACTGGTGAAGGAATGGGGGTTTAATCATTATATGACTGAGACTTAAACCTGAAAGCTTTGTATTTTTTTCACGGTGATTCAATAAAATAAAAAATTTAAAAAAATGACGAGGCAAGATGCTTTAATGAAAATTAACAAAATTGATGTGGGGAAATAAAATGTTCAACAGAACCACTCTAAGGGAACCTTATGCTGCAATTTGAGGTACCATCTAACTGTGGGGTAGGTAGGGCCATTATTCCAGGACAAGGTTTGATGAAGTGAATTTTGGAGAAAAAGAAACAAAATTAAAATAAGGAAGCTGGTATTACTATTAGGAGGTAAAGCTTGTAAGTCAGCAAGGTCAGAAGTTTAATCCAGAAGCTTTGACCCATGACATTTGACACTGTAATCTGGAGTCCATTCAGTGCCAAGTGAATTTACCTTTTTTACTGAGTTCTCTCCTTAGTAAGGTTCTACTTGACTTGCTGAGAACGGATCTCCATGCCTTTTTTTTTTTTACAATAAACGCTCCTCAAAATACAATCCACAATATTCAAACAAAGTAAACTGAGTGGAAATGATTCACATCCATTCCACTGTATCTCTCTTTGTGTGGTTTTGGAGCTAGCACTTTAACAATAACTGCACGGAGGCAAATTAATAAAGTTTACAAAGTAAGATTCCACCAAATAATTAAGTCTCACATGTAATTTAAAAAGTAACTAAAGAACATAGTATGTACTAATGTAGAAAAAGTATGGCAAGAGATAACAACCAAGTGTAGGCTTAATCAAGGTGAGCTTCAAAACGTGTATGTTGAAAGAGGTGGAACAATTGAACTCACTGTGGAGATATCAAAGAACATACCAGAATATCTTTTATAATAATAACTGAATTAGCTTTGACCTTTCCTCTCTTACCTGGCATTTCACAGACTGCATGTCTTTGAGGTCTTGCTAGGTTATACACTAAGCATTTTTGCCGCTTTGGGAGTAACACAGTTTTGTGGCATATCTACCCAATCTAGGATGTAGTGTTTTCTCTTTTTCCTCCTCAAATGGAATGTTATATAATATACAAATACACTTATTTAAAATGTTACCCTGGATCTGCAGAGATAGTACAGTGTGTAGGGTGTTTGCCTTGCACTAAGATGACCTAATTTGATCTCAAGCATCCCAGAGGGTCTTCAGAGCCCTGCCAAAAGTGATCCCTGAGCAGAGAGCTAGGAGTTAGCCCCAATCATGGCTAAATTTAATTTTTTTCCAAAATAAAAATAACCCTTACTCTCACCCTGGAAATAGCATTATTTTGTTTGACTCAAAATCTAATATGATTGAGTAGAGAAAGCCATACAGGCAGATGTCATAACTTTTTTTTTTTTAATTTCTGTTCAGCCTCATAGAAAGAGACTAAAAGCAATGATTTCCTTAGTGACAGCAAGAGATATCCACTCAATATCACTAAAAATAACTAGATTTTCAAATGTTCCGTGTGGCTGATTTCTCTATGGAATAGTTCTACTACTACAGAGGATAATTTTGAAATAAAAAAGGTATCTACGAGTGACAAATGATAATGGATTGCATTCTGAGCCATGCATCCAAGAAAATATAAAACACTTTGAAACATTAATTGATCAAACCTCACAACAGTCATCTGGGCTTCAAGCTTGCTTATAGGCTTGATGACAATACGGTCTTTTTCAGGGACAAAATATTGCACACACTGTTAGTAAATTGTGTTCCTGTTGCTGGGCCCTCATTGATTGCCATCCGTTTTCATTACTGTATTACAATGGAACTGACTGCTCGTCGATGTATGCAAATACTGTCAGTCTGGAGAAACAAAGTGATAGGATTTGTCTGCTTTCACCAACTTGAAGCCCACACATTACACAATTGTAGCTAATTGTAGTTTGTGTTCTGCCACGCTCTATTAGTGAACAGAACTCGATTAATCAAATGTAAAGTCCAGTGACTTTTAAATGGGATTGTGTACAACTACTATAGAACTATATGCACTCAGACAGGTCAATGTACCTTTCTGCACCTTAGTTTCTGGTCTGACACAGTTCATAAATGAAGAAAAGTACATAAGATATCAAGAAAAAAAAAGAAATGTCCCAGGGTGAACTTCCCTTTGAATTTCCTGATAGAATCATAGAACTTACCTATCATAATAGGATATAGATGAAGATTATTCCTGAGTTGATGGTTTGCCTATCAGTATATGTATTGGTATAAAGCATACTCAGAAAAAATATAATATTTATCTTTATAAGCGATAGACTCTTGTTTTGAAATGAATAACTATCAGATGTCCATCTTTTGAATAATTAGCAAAACTTTGACACTACATCATGAAACACTTTTAGGTGAGCTGAGTTTGTAATAGTCTTTTTTTTTTTTTCTTTTTGGTTCACACCCAGCAGTGTACAGGGATAACTCTTGGCTCTGCACTCAGGAATTACCCCTGTCGGTGCTCAGGGGACCATATGGGATCCTGGGAATCGAACCCAAGTCAGCTGCATGCAAGGCAAACGCCCTATCCGCTGTACTATCACTCCAGCCCCCAGTTTATAATAGTCTTAACGCCACTTTCAACATATACAATTTGTATTAGGGATCTAATGCCATTCCAGGGGATAATTTTGCTTCTATTTCTTGACATTGTTGGTCTACACCAGCCTACGCTGAAACTTGCCTTTTGCCTGCATCCATGGTTCTTTCAGGTTTGATAATTTTGTGTTTTCTCTGTGCTTCACTAGGAAAGAAACTCAAGTGAAAATAGGATCTAAAGGCTGGCACCATATCGATCCTGTAGGTATTCTGCTATGAGTCTGTGTTGGTGTAAAAAATCTGAGTGTAGGTCAGAGAGATAGTCCAAGGGGTAAGTTAGATGCCTTTCATGCAGCTAACCTTGTTTTGATCCTTGTCACCTCATGTTCCCCTAGCACGTTGCAGCCTTACGCCCTCATACTGAACTGCTGGTCTATTGGCCAAGAATTCCTGAGAGGGAACCTCAGACTTCCTGAGCACTGCTTGGGAAAGTCCAACTCCTAAATAAAATATATAACCTGTTCAGGCCTGGTCTCAAAGTTAGAGTCTTATGCTTCAGTTTCTTCTAGCTTATTATGCTTTTTCTAAAAAATTCCCTTTCTTTCTCTTCTACCAAAAGAAAAACCAAAACCAAAAACAACAACAAAAAACAAAAATACCCCCAAAAGATACTCAAAACCTGCAGAATACCTCTAAAGTCTTTCTAAAATCTTGAATAGGACATTTCTTGATTCTCTTGCAATGTACCTTCTGGGTGTCAGTGCTTTACTGAGAGGTTGCCTGAATAAAACAAAGAAACCCTAATTTAATTTTTTTTAATTACTAAAACACCACATAGATCATGCATGAAAGACTGTCACTGTGGTTTAGAAAAAAAAATGTTGGAGTTAAGAGAGAAGAAAGAAGAGAAAGAATCATATAGACTTTATGGGGTCCAAAGATTCAGATGAGGAGCAGTCACATAAGTTGTAATTCAGTCTTCCTCCCTGAACGTCTTTCATTTCCCTGATGTACTGCATTTTATCTGACAGAGTTTTCTCCCTCTATTGAAATATCTGTGCTGAAACAGTCAGTGTTTCTTTAGTCGTATCACAGTATATCACAAAGTCTTTCCAATGTCTGGGTAAAATCTTTCCACCCCAGAGCTTAGCTATTATTATTTATTGGTGGGTTTTTTAAATAATACCTGACTCTTTAAAATATTGCTAGTTTTATCCGTGCTTCAACTTAATAAACATATGCCTCTCTCCTCAAATACTATAAATTAAGTTTGCTGTAGTATAGAGTTCAATTCACCACTGTTATCGTAGGGGAAAATTGAAAATAAATTATGCATAGCTAATTATAGAGAAATGAATAAATTTTGATAAACCCATATGATGAAGCCATTAAAATTCTTTATATAAAGGAATAGTTATAAATTAAAGTTTAATCTATTATGATTTTCTTTTTTCATTGTGTATGTACATTAAAACTAAATACTTTCTGGGCAGTTCACTTATAAAATATTTTTATTTTGGTTATTTTGTATTTTCTAATGTGCCTATAAAAACATGAAACAATACTAAAAATGAAAAGAAAAGCACTGAATGTTATTTTAATATTTTTTCCAAAATTTATTTTAATGACTTACCCTAAGCTATCCTGAGTCAGAGACATCAGTCACAGTTTCAATAGCATGCTAATATTCCACATTTGTCAAATGCTAGGCATGAAGGATCTCACTATTATATGTTCTCTCCTTATTAGAAAAATAGAGGGAATATTTTTTCACCTCATATTTTTGTACTTAAATGAGAAGGAACATATAAAATATTTATAGGTGATTCACCAACTCATTTATTTGCTCTTTTGCTTGTCCTCTTAGCTATTAATTAGAAGACCACATGGAACAGCAAAAATCACACAGGGTCCCCAATCATAACACACTGGAATCAAATAAAATCTCAGGGAAGATTCAATACACCCTAGGGCCAGGTGTCCAGTGCTCTTGTTTTTTTCATCTATAAAATGAGGCTAGTTTTGTTTTAACTCCTTCCTAGCGAAGGCCTGGTGGTTATGTAAGATGAGGTTTGTAAAGAACCCAGCATAATAGAGCACTGAGAACGGAGAAATAGGTTGATGAGTATAAACTGCTTCTATCTTCCACTGACACTAACATCTACCATTTAAATGAAAAGTTGTGTAGTCTTCTACAGAGATTGAATTGACTAAAGAGGTAAGGAAGAGCTGAACAGAGTTGGCAGACTTTATTGGATAACAAAACAACCCAAGATTTAGGACTTTGCTTGTGACCTAGATGGTATTTGAGTTGCCACAGCTTCCGTGAGTAGGCTTGTGCCACATCAGCTCTGATTTTATGTAATTGTGAAGCATAAATTCTACATATTTTCAAAAGAGTTGTCTTCTTCTAAAATTACCTTTGCTTTATTTTAGTCACATTTAAAATCTTTTAAAAACGGAAATAGCTCTGAAAGCTATTCTGAGACTTTTGTTTTAATTAAAGGTGGCATGGGTTTGAAAAATGAAAAGAAAGAAGAGCCCTCAAGCTTCTTATGCAGGGAGAAGATATCAAATGCATTCCTAAGCAATTCTTCAGCCCTCTCAATATGGAAATTATTTATCCATAATGTATTTAAATAATATACTAAACCTCTTTGTTTTTCCAATGGGAAAACTGAGATTTAAAAATGGGTCACTGTTTCATCCAGAGTTGTACAGTCAATGCAAGAACTGAGTGAGAGCGCTGAAAACTAGAGTCTCAGGAGTGTATAATTATCACATTGTCACACATCTCTGTCTGTTCATCTGTTTCCCCTTTGTTCATTTGATATATAGACTATATATGTCTGTGTACATGTATGTGAATCAAATAAGTAAGCCTATAAGCATATATATGCATACAATGTATACCTAAATATCCTTGATAACTGCATTTTGTATATGAATCATGCATGCAAGCGTACATATATACAGAGAGTATAGAAGAAATAGAGGGGAAAAAATCCTTCCTATGAGAGGTTGTTAGTCCATACCCCGAAGCATAATGTTTCATGGCTTTCTCTAAAACTATTTAAGCCAAGGTAGCTTTTAAGAATGAACATTTTCTTCCCAAACCTATCATGAGTCCCTCGTGGAGTTCCTCTATAACAATCTCTTCCTTTGTTTGCCTTATTTGCATAGTGTCTCTATCTGGCTTTCTCTCTGCTCCAGTCCTGAAAGTTCAGGCTGCGCATAATAAAACCACAGAGGCTGTGCTTGGCTTGCCGAGTTGCCAGTTGAGAAATTGTAATTTGTATTGATTAGTAAACTCACCCTCTTCAAAGGCATATCAGAGAGCCCCACTGGAGTCGGAGTTTCTGCTGTATTACTTCAAGGGCACTCTTGAGAGAAGGAATGTGTTTTCAGTAAGATTAAGTCCTCCATCTCAAAGAAGAGGAAGAATATCCTGAAGCATTGCTTAAAATAGTCAGTATTCTCTCAACCAGAGGAAGAAAGAAACGGCAGGCAGTGCTGGCTCACTTTTATGAGAGAGCAAGTCTGCTGCTTGCCATTTATGGGATTACAATCATGGCAGCCATCCATAAGACCTGAGTGGGAGATGCTGAGTGTCTTTACCCACTGGGAGGGAAGAGATTGCCTGGCTGAAAGTTAGAAGATCCAGTGATAGTCTCCTGCTTGCTATTTATTAGGGATGATTAAGAGAAGTCACTGAAATTTCACTTGTAGATCCTTCATGTGTAACCAGGCACGGTTTCAAGTATGGTGTGGTGAACAGGAAATGGCCCTTCTTGAAATTCTTGCATGTTATCCCCCACGTCACTACCACAAACACACAGACACACACAGACATACACTCACATGCCCACACAAAAGTGCGTGTGCGCGCACACACGCACACACACACACATACACACACATACAGCTACACCTGATCATATGGGAATCTGTTATTTATGTGAACTCTCAGGTCTACCCCAGCCCTATTCACTAGAAACATGTAGAGACTTAACAATCTCTATTTTACCATTCTTTTTGACATCATTCTGGTGCATGCGTTTGAAAACTGCTGCCCTTTAAATTTAATATAAAACTTTCTAAGTAAAACCTCCCCTACTCTCAGATATCAAGAGAAATTCCTTTATCATGAGATGCATGATAGTTTCAGTCTATAGTTAAATGTGTGACTATTTAACTGCTTCTCCAAACCAGGATTTTGACCATATGGACTCAATGTTGTATCCGCATTCTGAGTAGCACCTGCCAGATAATAGGTACATAATAAGCGTCTATCTTTTGGACTGAAGTTAATGTCCTAGAAAAAATAATTAAAATGTGTAGAGATTCCATGTATTTCTATTTAAAATAAGCATGATCAAATGGAGTGAGTTCAGTAAGCTAAGGTATAATACATTCAAATATCATTCAATAAACTCCACATCTTTAACCTCTTTTTATATACATATATAGCTGCTACCATATATTTTCTATAGGAATCTACATGTATCTATGTATATGTAATACTATATATACATATATATGTAGATGGTATCTATATGTGCATATATTACATACATATACACATATGTACTTATATATACTTCCTACAGGAATTTTCTCCACTAATGACAAATACTTCTTTATGTGTTGACTGATACCTTATAATCTGGCTACTAGAATCTTTCTCCCTTGCTTTAGATCAGACTACTTCCTAACAGCAAATTCCTTATTCATTTTGGGACCTAAAATTTTGGAAAACAAAGATAAGAAAACTAGAAAATGGTTCAACTTCTCAATCAGCTTCTTCTGACTGAGAGATTGTCTCCTAAGTGAAAAGGAGAGAGAGTCCGGAGCTGCAGAACAGTGTGTAGGGCTCTTGCCTCGCATATGGCTGACCTGGGTTCTAATTCCCATTACCCCACGTGGTCTCTTGAACTTGCCAGGAATTATCCCTGAGTGCAGAGACAGAAGTAATCTCTGAGCACCACTGGGTGTGGCCCTAAAACAAACAAACCAAAACAGCAACAGCAAAGAGTGAAGTGGGAGAAATATAATGATCAAGCTAGTAATTTCACCAGTGGTCCACAGACAGGGCAGAGGGGCATGTTTTCCCTCCAAAATACATTTGGCAATATCCGGAGAAAGTTTTTGATAGCTGCTACAAACATTCTAAAATGTATTTGAGTAGCATCACAACAAAGTGTTAACAACCTGTGCCATATCCAATGTTGCATAGGGACGCTGACGACTAGCAGAAAGTGTGAGTTTAGTAGGTGTTGATTCAAATCTTTGCTCCTTCCGCCCCTGTGTCTTTGTAAACCTGGCAAACTGTAAAGATGTGAGATTTGTTTGGTCACGGACTTTAGCTTGTCTTACCCTTCAGCCATGTTCCCAGGGAGCAGATTAGTGTGTGACGTGTTTACATTGTTCTTTCTACCCGAAAAAAACACTTATTTTATTCTCTGCATTTACTTTGATGACTTATTATTTGTGAGGCATCATTGGATACTACTTTAGAATAAAGGCAGGGCTGCGGTGACCTTTTCTTCAACATAGCTTTGTAAGAAAGGGAAACAAATATACTAAAAAAAAACATGTACACTCATTAATTTGGTTAGAGAGCTAGAGGTGCAGCGTTATGCGAACTCAGAATGCCAATGAGTGTGAAGAGAAGGCACATTAGACATTGGGGTAGAGGAAATATGATCCTCAGTTGGAGTCAGTAGCAAAATTAGTGAAATAATATACACATATATCCCAACCACACACATTATATATATGTATATATAGTGATTATATATATGTATATATATATATAGTGATTAAGGACAAGTGGTCAAGTCTCAGATATTATGAACTCTGTAAAATGGAATGAATGGCCTCTTATTTCAAAAGTGGGAAGGGGTTCCATTAAAGTATTGAAATGTAAATTTATTTTTCCTTTTTTCTTCAATTTTTCTTGATTTTTCACGGTATTTTTAATTTGCTATTTATTATTACAGCAGCTGTCACATAAACTAGGAGAAGGAAAGCTGAAGAGAGGATAAAAGGAACCAGGTGGCTTACACTGTCTGGGATTGAATAGGTAGAAAGCCCAGAAGATGACCTTAGGGTGGGCATTTAAAAATATCTACCATCAGGGAACATGAGGCAGGAATTTGTGGAAAATGAAAAATGAGAAGAAATCAAACTGAGCAGGGATAAACAAGCAGGTATAAGTAGAAGAAAGTTCAGTTCTCCAAACACTTTTTTTAAAAATAGAGAAAGGAAAGTATTATGGAACATTAGGGAATGAATTGGAATGAGTTATGTCCATAAGGTAGTAGAAGACTTTTTTCTTAGAAAACTTTTAAAAAATCTGGTCAACTTAGTTTTCAAGAATGTCAATAATAGAATCTAAGGCATTTTGTGTTCCAACTCCAAACTCACCCCCTGCATCAGCATCTCCCCAAATGACACACTTTCCCCTTCCTCTCCCCACACCTCCCCTAAGAATATATATATATATATATATTTATTTACATATGTATATATGTAAATATATATATTTTTTCTTTTTGGGTCACATCTGGTGATGCACAGGGGTTACTCCTGGCTCATGCACTCAGGAATTACTCCTGGCAGTGCTCAGAGGACCATATGGGATGCTGGGAATCAAACCCAGTTTGGCTGCATGCAAGGCAAACGCCCTACCCATTGTGCTATTGCTCCAGCTTCACCCCTAAGAATTTTTTTAAAGAAAAAATAGTTCAGTGATAATTCTGACACTGTACTTTTTAAAACCCATTAAAAGCCACAGTTTAAAGCATACTCCAAATTTTAAACTTTATTATACAAATGCACATATGCATATAAAAATTTACATCTTGCTTTTTAGTTTCTATGGATAACAGGCAATACTATTACACTGAAAAGCTAGTATATATGCTCTTTTTTTAACTTAGTAGTACTATCAATGAGTACTTTATTTCTACTTTATAGTTTCAATTTTTATCATGTTAATACCGCAGTAAGTCATGGACTATAGTTTTTCTCAGATTTTTCCCTATTGTGTTATAGCTGTGTTAACTTTCTAGGTATCTTGTATGACCAACAAAATTTCAAGAAATTTACATTTGCTTCAGCATCATCTTTCTTTGTGATATTTAAACATTCTTCTGCAGGTGATTTCATATAAAAATGGAAAGATTACATAATTTTTTTCCATAAAAGTGAAACAGGAGTGAATTAGTATTGACAAAATAAATCAATAAAAGAGAACAAATTAATTAAAGAATAAGTTTACATGGTGTTAGAATATAAGACAGGTTTAAAAAAGTGTCAAAACTTTGAAGACAATTGCATTAATTGAAGTCATCAATATTGGTAGATATATTTTTTAATGAAAAAATAAGGACCAGTTCCCTAGATGTATTTGAATCTTTAGTTTTATAAAATGACTTCCAATTTTAGAGAAAATAAACTACTCAAAATTTTCAGAGTTATTTTTCCCCCTGCTCATGTTCTTATATTTGAACACATTGATGTTTGACGAGGACAATTTTCTGTTAGTTTAATTATTTAGTTTAGTTTTGCAAAAGCATATTTACATGGTTTAAGGATAATGGTTTCAGTGAAGAGAAAGAAAAGAAATAACTCATATGAATGAAAGTGAAAAAGAACTAGGCTTGGTGCATGAAGGTAAACAATTTAGAAAAATATCAACTTTACTTGCATGAACAATTATTCACCATAACAGTATCTGGACTACAAGGTCATATTTAAGTGGCAATAATACATCTGAAATAAACCATTTGACAAAAAAGAAGAAGCCGTATTACTGAGTCCAGGGTAGCTATCAAAACTTGTTTAACTACTTCAGAACAAAATATTGAGAGGCAAGGGTTTAAAGTGAATACCCATTTATCCAATTCTTCATCAAATGAAAATCCTATTTATCCAAGTTAAGATCTTTGAATTGGGCTCTTATCAATGCCATAAGTTTCATCAGCAGCAATTCTTTCTCAAGTACTAAACTATTCAAGTTTGGAAAATTGAGGATTTGCCTTTTAATGGTAATCCTACATCTGCATTTCATTGCAGAGGAAACATCATCCAGTTATTCTATGAAGAAGGTTGGCATATTTATTTATTTTTGGTTATGGATACTTGCAAAGTAGAAAAGATAAGGATAATTGCTAACATTTTTTGAGAATAGAAAACTTTAGACATACAGTGAGAAAATAATGCTAGTATTATATTCTCAGAAGGCAGCTGACAAAATTCATTGGTTGCATGGATTTGATAGGGTTTCTTTATCCCCTACTGTTTATGTCCTTCAGAAAATGGGAACAACAGCAATGTAAAAGTGGTGGTACTAAGTTTAGCAAACACTTAGGGTTTTCTATTTTAACAAAATGATACCAGAGACTTTTAGGATTTATGCCATAGAATTTTACCCTTTCATAAATGCTATTTATATCTCATCTGTTTGTATCTGTGCTGCTACATGTAATTCTGAAATTTCTAGGATCCTTCTATGTCTCTTTAAAAAATATTAGAGTTGTAGTTGGAGGGATATTACAGCCATAAGGCACTTGCCTTGTACAAGGTTAACCCAGTTTTGATATCCAGCACTGCATATGGTCCCCCAAACATGAACAGGAGTAATCTCTGATTGCAGAGCAAGGAGTAAGCTGTGAGTTCAGGGTGTTGTATCTTGGTCAATGTCTTTTCCACAAATGTAATTTTATTTATTTATTTTTTATTTATTTTTTCCCGCTTTTTGGGTCACACCCAGCGATGCACAGGGGTTTCTCCTGGCTCATGCACTCAGGAGCTACTCCTGGCAGTGCTCAGGGGACCATATGGGATGCTGGGAATTGAACCCGGGTTGGCCACATGCAAGGCAAACGCCCTACCCACTGTGCTATCGCTCCAGCCCCACAAATGTAATTTTAATTACAATATTTTTTATTCTCTTACAGTGGAGAAGAGGTGCTTTTATAAGTGTGTTGGTATATGCAAACTGGTGTGTAAAGGACTTTTTACAAAAGGGAAAACAAAGTAATTTTATGGATTAAAATGTATTATTAGGATTGTGTGTTATAAACACATAAACATATCTTCGGCTTTGTACACAATAAACAACTGAAGTTGAATTTCATGAAATATCTAGAATTTTAGTGGCTAGAGGTAAAAAACTTTATATCTGTGGGTTAAAAAAAATAACCCAAGGTCCCAGGTCATACTCTGTCTTTCCCTTGTGTCTGGAATGAGACTTTCCTTGTTTTTTTTTTTCTTTTCATCTTTATTATCTCCTACTTCACTGACTTTTCCCCCTCCTATGCATATAAACCTTACACATGAAACCTCACACATGAAGGAACTGGCAGAAGAACCCAGGTATGCGGGACCTGTGGCTGAGATCTCCAAGCCTGCTCAGATCAGGACTGGGCCTCTTCTGCCCAGATCCCTCATTTTTCAGTAGGTAGGTGGTCACACACAGGGACTGCTCCCGGCGCTGTATAATCCCATCAGTGGCCAACATTCAGAGACTATAAAACCAAGCTCCTGGAAGCACATGGCCGTGACATCTTATAGCATAGTTCTCCCTCTCAGAGAGCCTGGCAAGCTATCAAGAGTTTCTTGCCTATATGGGAAATCCTGGCAAGCTCCTTGTGGCATATACATATGCCGAAACCAGCAACAATGATGGGTCTCATTCCCCTGACCCTGAAAGAGCCTCCAATGTGGCACCATTGGAAAGGATGAGTAAAGTGAGACTTCTAAAATCTCAGGGCTAGGAAAAATGGAGACGTTACTGAGACTGCTCGAGCAAATCGACGATCAACAGGATGATGATGATGATGATGATGATGATGATGATGATGATGATGATGATGATGATGATGATGATGATGTGAGGTACAAAACAGTGGGTAGGGTGTTTAGCTTATAAGCAGCTGGATTTGATCTCTAACACTTCATATTGTCCTTGAGCAGTACAGGGGTGACCCCTCAGTGTAGCAAAAGGAGTAAGACATAAGCACAATTGGTGTGACTTTTATAAAAAAGGCAAAATGGAGCTGAAGTGATATCACAGCAGGTATGGTGTTTGCCTTGCACATGGTTGACCTTGGTTTGATTCCCAGAATCCCATATAGTCCCCCAAGCACCACCAGGAGTAATAGTAATTCCTGAATGCATGAGCTAGGAGTAACCCCTGTGCATCACCGGGTGTGACCCAAAAAGAGGCACAAAAAAAAAGAGAAATGTTCATTTTTTAAAAAAAAGTCAAAATGATCCAGAGACACACAAAAGAATCTCCTAACAGAGCAGCTCTCTGCAGAGATGCCTCCAGACTTTAAGCCAGGCCAACTTCATAGGGTCACTTCAAGACCCTACATCTAAAAGTTTTAAATTCCAGGAATGCACGGCTGCTCTTGGCCACATGACATCTTATGCTATTACTAACAAGCAATACAAAAGAGAGTATGGTGGAGATTGTCTGCCACAGAGGCAGGGGAAGGGGTGTGATGTGGGGAGTTACTGGGGTTCTTGGTGGTGGAAGATGTGCACTGGTGAAGGGAACAGTGTTTGATCATTGTATGACTAAAACTCAAACAGCAAAGCTTTGTAACTGTATCTCATGAAGATTCAATAAAAAATAAATAAAGGCAAAAATGTGGAATTTTAATGTATAACTAACATTTTAAGCTGACTAGAGCTATAGCACAGTGTGTAGGGCGTTTACCTTGCACACAGCCAACCCGGGTTCGATTCCTCCATCCCTCTCTGAGAGCCCAGCAAACTAGAGAGTATCCGGCCTGCATGGCAGAACCTGGCAAGCTACTGTAGTATATGCCAAAACAGTAACAACAAGTCTCACAATGGAGACGTTACTGGTGCTCGCTCGAGCAAATCAATGAACAATGGGATGACAGTACTACATTGCTATTATTGCCCAGGTATATTTCTCGGTGAAAAGTACTTTGACCTGTGCGGGCAGATTTTACATTGGGTGAGGCATTTGACTTGCACACGACAAGATTTTTCCCTGTACATCACAAATGGTCCCCTGAGCACTGCTCTGACTGATTAAAAGCTCAGGGGTAGAAAGAAGCCCTGGACACAGCTGGATGTGACCCCCAAATAAAAATGCAAACAAAGAAAAAAATATTTGCCTTATACATGCAGTGTTTCTCAGGTGTTAAAACTTACTGGGATTCATGTTCTGGAAATTCAGACATAAAAAGAGATTTAGAAAAAAATTTCAAAAAGCCAAATTCTTAGCTAGAAATGAAGGGCACATAAAGTATACAGCTCAATCATTTTGATGAGTTTTCGCTGTTGTAGAGCAGGGTCCTCAAGAGTTGCATTAGTGTCATCTTAGGCCAGAGCATTTTGTCTTGTACCATGGGTCTATGCAGAGTGAATAGTAGCATCCTTGATATTTACCAATATTAGTGGCATCTCCGCCCATCTGTGACAGCCTAAAGTGTATCTACATATACTCAAACATGTTCTGAGGCACGCAATAATCCCTTTTTGTCCACACTCTCCAGCATCCTCAAGTAACTAAGTCTTTGGCTGGAAGAGAGCACTAGAGCTGAACATAGACAGTTGGGTCTCCATGATTGCCTGGGACAGTCTTTGTTCATTCCTGTTATCTTGATATTGTTATTAATGGTGACTACTTCCCTCTCAAAGTCTTCCCTATTTGTAAATAATACTTTTAATTTAGGAATTGAGTGTCTTCTCTCATTCTGCATTATTTTTGTGGGATAGTACTGAGAGCCTGGTCAAAATAGGGTCTTCGGTATGCTTGGGGGCTAGCAGTTCACTTCATTAGCTTCAGGATGGAGATATTATCTTGAAGTATACTTTTTCTAAAAGTTCCAAACCTTCTACTTTTATTATCACTGTATCACTGTCATCCCATTGCTCACTGAATCACTTGAGTGGGCACCAGTAAGGTCTCCATTGTGAGACTTATTGTTACTGTTTTTGGCATATCGAATATGCCATGGGTAGTTTGCCAGGCTCTGCCATGCAGGAGGGATACTCTCAGTAACTTGCTGGGCTCTCTTAGAGGGGCGGAAGAATCGAAACCTGGTCAGCCATGTGCAAGGCAAACGCCCAACCTGTTGTGCTATCGCTCTACTTTTAGTAGCATAGAATTTTCTCTAGGCCACACCATGACAGAAAACTCAGTGTACTGAATCTTGAACTTCTGTAATATCTTTGAATTTTAAGAATCCTAGGGGAATAAAGTACTTCATCTTCATATTTACAATTGTGTTAGGACTTAAGAACTTTTGCTGAAATATCCCAAAAATTTTATTTAATTTTCAAATGAAATGAATTCACCTGGAAGATAGCCTCAAAGATAGCCTCATGTACTCCCTCATTCATTGATCACACATTTAATGAGAACTACTATGAATTGTACATGAAACTAGATTTTAACCCCTATATAAAAATACAACCTCAAGTCAAGAATAATGTAACTTGATAACAAATAAAATTAATGAGTACAATATGTCAAATACAATGTTATTATATTCCTAATAAAGCTACATGCTATATGTGATAAAATGTCTATAAAAGGAAAAAGAATTCAACCCAAGTATTGACAATTCAATGTCAAGAATTGGGTGATGGTGATATTATTTCCAATAGAAACTATAAAATTCTTGGACATTTCTACTTTAGAAATTTGTGTTGTCATAGCATTATATTTTTTGGAGCCTCCAAAATGTGGGTAACATGTACGTGGGTAAGATATATGAGGCCACTTTTAAAGATCAATTCATTTGTGCTACCCCTAAACTCTTGAAGACCTATGTTTTCATTAGGGGCATAAGACTTAGTATTAAAGAAAATGTAATTCTAAAGGCTAAAGATCCATAGTATAAGTGATTTTTAAAAAGAAAGACCTTGTCTAAAGCTTAGACTTGACTCATACACTCTAATTCCAAACATCTAACATCTAATATTAAACCCACCCATCAGTTTGATTTCATAATTTAGGAATAAAATGTAAGATGTTAGATCTGTTATCCTTCAGTTTTACTGACAAAGAAGCATCTGTTGTGTCTATGGAGATAACCTGCAGAAATGGAGGACAGACATTATCATGATAGTCTTATAATTCAGTCCCCAGTTTTGCACTCACTCTTAAGCACTGTGTGGGGGTAGCTGTCTAGGTAGCTGGTAGCTACACATTTTTAAGTAGGCAGAGCTGGCTCCCATGTAAAACCTAATAAAAATGTTTAAAATAGAGAAGTTTCCATTCAGGTAAGCAGTTGATTTTTTCATTTCTCTGTTAAAGACCTTTGACTTGACTCAGCTTTTTCCTTTATAAAATTAAAATAGAAGACATATGCCCATGGTTATATATCTATGGCAATTTGTTCATAATCAGTAAATTGAAGATACAGTAGAAGAAAATAAAATAAAATTAGGATATGGCCAAGGGAACTGTGTTTTGTCTTTCAAGTGAGATATTTTATATGTGATTAATTTAGACATAATTTTATAAGAAAAATGCACTCATTAAATTATATCAGGTAAAAACGCAATCGCAATTTACAATTTGCTTATCTATATTATTCAACCCATTGCTGTGTGAAGATTTTTTTTTCTGTTTACTATTTGTGAGCAGTATAGTTAAAAAAACATGTTTATTTTAGAAACATATCATTGTTATACTTAATATGGTTTCCATTGATTAAAACAGTCTCTCAAACACATGCTACTAACATATTTTAACAAAATGTTAAAATTTAGATTTTACTAAGACCAAATGCTTCTCTTTATAGATGAATTAAGGAAGATTAAGTTTACAACAATTAAAACCAAACTTTCAAAAAGAAATCAGATACTTCAACATCTTGTCTTATGCCCTTTCCATGGCCTAAAATTTTCCCTTGTGATTATTTTGGAGCCTGCAGTTTACAAGTCTCTACTTGTAGGTCCACACCTGTTAGCCTGAGATTAATTTATTACAGTGAAAGTTGTGTTTCCTAGAAAACCCCTCAGCCCTGGGAAAACCCATGTCAATGCTTGTTCAAATTTCTTTGTTTCTCTTACTTAACACATTGCACTGTTGTGCTATAAATTCAAGATTTTCCTAAGCTATATGGTGTTTTATTTATTTTATGCCCAGTGCTGAAAAGTGCTGATGAAATCACAATGAATTATGGACCAGAGCGGCTCATTTCTTGGTTTCCTTTGTTAATGGAGACTGTTCTGTCCCTGCACGGCAGAGCCTGGCAAGCTCCCCGTTGTCGTATTTGATATGCCAAAAACAGTAACAACTCTCACAATGGAGACATTACTGGTACCTGCTAGAGCAAAACCATGAGCAACGAATGATAGTGACAGTGACAGTCACAGTTCTGTCACTCCTGTCACTTCTGTCACTTGCTCCAGTGCATGAGGCAACATAGTTTTGCAATCCACAAGATGGACTTGCAGAGATCACACCCCCTTCTAGATAGCACTTTACTTATCTGGAACCTGGAGGTGATATACAGATACATTTCAAGTGCATTCATTGCCATCCTTTCTACTTTATGTACATTTGCATGCAAGATGACTAAGAGGAGGGTCTGAGAGACAGTACAGCAGGTAGGACACTTGTCTTGCAATCCGCCAACATGGGCTTGATCCCTGACATTCCATATGGTCCCCTGAGCACTGTCAAGTTTGATTTCTGACCACAGACCCAGAAGTAAGTCCTGAGCTTTGCCATACATGTTCCCCAAACCAAAAAAAGAAAAAAAATGGATGAGGAAAGCAGTAGTTTACTGGAGTCCAGGGTGGAGAAAGTAGAAACAATTTAAGTGTCTAGTGTCTACATCACCATGCTCCTTTATTCTTATGGTTTAAGAAGGATCCAGGGATGGAACGATGGAAAGGGGGAGGTGAAACCAGGAATTGGTTTTTGAACCTGAGTTCTGTCATGATTTCTGACACTTCTGAGAATCCTAAACTCAAAGCTGGCCTTCTAGCTGTGAATGAATTGCATTTGTCAAGGTAGGAGACTGGAACACAGTTTTTTCACAGTTCGTTAGCCTGAAATATAATTTAAAAATATTTATCCATATGGTGTTTGCATTTGTACTATTGCGCCAGACTCCACTCTCTCAGAGGGCCTGATGGCTGCCTTCCCTCAGGTCAGGTTTGCTCCTGATATAACCTCTAGATGTTTTCAGAAATGTTGGCTCTGAGCAACACAGGATACAAATAACTTAGTAGAAAGGAGAGCACCTATTGTGCCAACGTTTGTATACCAAGTTTTCAAGGTCTATTTTCTTCTCTTTGGGATGTGATTCTTTCATCCTGGCTGGCCAGTAGCTCAAAGGACTGTGAATACAGAAAGATTTGGTCTGTTGTCTGGTGTCTGGTTATTTCCTTTAATGTGAATAAATAGAGTAAATGAATAAATAGAGTAACTCCCTAGGATAGATAAAGATGGAGGGAATTGTCACCTTGAGATGGATATGGTCAAGTCAATTGAGCTACATTTTTTCTGAGATAAACAGTTTCTTTTTTCCAGAATACTTCAAATGCAGAAACTATGCTTTCTGTTGTATATTTCACTGGTATTTCTCTCTCACACACAAGCTCTTTTCCACTATACACGTTGCAGTGCCTGTAAATTACAGAAGAATTTAGCTCAGTCACCAAATCACATCAGTGTAGATAAGAGCACCAAACAAACAAAACAAAACAAACAGCTAGCACCAGCTACTCTTCACTGAGTATTTATAATCTACCAATTTCACAGAAAATATTTTGCATCTACTATCACCATAGTTGTCCTTTTTTTTGAGGGGGTAGAGGGAGTGCAGGCCACACCCAGCAGTGCTCAGGGCTTATTTCTAGCTCTGCACTCAGAGGTCACTCTTTGTAGACTTGGGGGACCATATGGGGTGTCTAGGGCCAAATACACGTCTGCCCTGTTCAAGCATATACCCATCTGCTGTCCTATCGCTTTGCCCTCTACATTTAAGTCTTATAGCAACACAAGGAATGTGTGGTTCTCGAGCAAAATGAGAAAAAAAACAAATAGAGGTTTTAGAGTGAATATCTTCATTGCAAACTATAACACCCAAAAGGAGAGAACAAAAGGGAATGCCCTGCCGCAGAGGCAGGGTGGGGGGGTGGGGGATGGGGTGGGGGTGGTGGGAGGGATATTATGAATATTTGTGAAGGTGAATGGACACTGGTGGAGGGATGGGTCAACGATCACTGTATGCGTGAAATGCAAACACAAAAGTTCATAAGTTTGTAACTGTACTTCACAGTGATTTTTTAATTAAAATTTTTTTAAAAAATAAAATGATCAATAAACAAAGACAGAATATGAAAATTATACTACAGAACTGAGTTTAACATGGCAGCGGACTGTGGCTAAAGGGAAAGGGAGGCAGAAATAATGGTGAGAGGAAGTGGATACTCTGATAGAGGATGCAGTGTTGGAACAATGTGCGCATGAGCCTGAGTAACAGTATTGTAAGTCAGGGTGCCTCAATTAAATTTTAAACTATTTTTTGATGAATTATAGAAATGACTGTTACGTAGAAGACTTAAGACATAGGGTGTCTCTGAAGGGATGTTAAGCTCCATGCTGGGTAAATAAATGGGTAAATGTCCGGAGAAGTTTTCATGTAGTTGGAGCTAAGTATGAAGGAAGAAATTATTATCTACGACCGATCAAGTGAGGACAGATTTATAAGCAAAGGGAAGACCATATGCAAATTGATTTCTTTGAAAGATGTAAAGAATAGTAATTACAGATTTGCCAAGCAAAGGTAATAGTATATGCAAATTGATTTCCTGGAAGGTGTAAGAATTTATAACTTCTCAGCCTAAGATATAGTACAGTGGATAGGACACTTGTTTTGTATTTGATAGACCCAGATTCTATCCCTAGCAACAAGTATTATCCCCTGAGCTTGACAGGGGTGATCCCTTAGTGTACACACAGGAAAATGCCTAAGAATAGCTTGCTGTGTACTCGAATCCCCTACTTCCCCCAAAGAATTATAACTACTTTGCTATGGTGAGAGGTTCTAGAAAGGTGGGGCAGATATAATGAAAATATTTTTAAAATAGAGCGTAGGGACCAGGGAAATAGTATAGAAGGTTGACCTGCTTCTCTTGCATGCAGTCAACCATGGCTCAATCTTTATCATCCCATATGATTCCCTGAGCATTGCCAGGAGTGACCCCTGAGTATGGAGACATGAGTAACTCCTGCGTATCATTGGTGTGGCCCCCAAACAAAAAAAAATAAAAATAGATTGTATTATGCTAGTGTATGTTTGGAAAGGTAAGACACCTAAAACTAATGCAATATAAACCAGAATTATCTCAGTGAAAACGCATATCTATCTATAATGATACAGATATGTTTGCATACATAATGGTCTGCACTTAATAACAATTAAGAGAATAAGCTCATGGTGTCCATCAGTGGTTTTCAATCTTTTTGAACTCTTTTCATCTTTATACCTGAGCTAACCAGCAACAACTTCTGTTTTTCCCTTTTTGTTCAGTCTGGGACCAGTCAGCAGGCCGGCAGTGCAAAATCACTGATGTAGAAATATCAGTGAATTATTTTTCTGTAGGTTCATAGCAGATAGACTACCACTGCAAGAAGAATATATGGACTTGACCTTGTTTTTACTAAATCAGAAATGAAGAAAGGAAATCTGAATATAATTAAGTGACTTGCTTAGTCAGAGTAAAAATTTAGTAGTTTTTTTCTTAATATTCAATCTCATGGTTCTGATAATCACCTCTGATAAATTGGCCCTCACATTAATATCTTTTTTTCTTTCCCTCTCTGACCTTCTCTCAAGATCATCTTTAGCTTTCCACTCTAGTCTATAACTGATCTTCAATTGATCTTCAGTCTTCAATTGATCTCCAAATCTTTCTGCAGTTTGTTCATCAAGATTTAATCCAAATCTTGTTTTTCCAATGGCATGTGCTAAGGGATGAGATTGTTTCATTTTCTGGGACAAAAATATTTTTCCATTAAGTCTCTCACAGCCTGCTAATATACTGGTTTATCATCTGTTATTTCTCTTCTTCTGAGTGTTCATCTGAATGAGTAGGGGTAATTATTACACCTTTCCATTAGTTTTCTTCAGAAAAAAATGTATTCCTATTTCCCTTAAGAACTTAATTTCTGGTGATTATGCTAGAGTTATTCAATCAGGTAGTATATTTCCTGCAATGCTGAGCATTAGAGACTTTTGCTAAGGGAAATAAGGACTGGTGGGGAGAATAGTAAGTAGTATGGGAGCTACCTTAAGCGAGGAATTACGATTCCAGGGCGTAAGGAGTTAAGAAAATCCTACTTTTGGGTATATTAGTCAATTGTATCCTGGAATTTAGCCTAAGAACTTAGGTATAGTACTACTCTAGAAAGAGTTGTTTGTTGAGTGATTTAGGGGAAAGAAAACTTTTAAACTCTCCATTTCTTCATGCAGTTGGGCTTATGAATCTTCCCAGTTCTCATTTTTCATAAGAACATCTTGCCAAAGAAACCTAAAGTCCTCCTTCTGGGAAAATGTTCTGAGCTACAGGAAATATTTAAAGATCTATAATTGTCAGGAAGAACAGATGGAAACATAATATAATGGAAAGGTTAGGATCAGATATAGTTTTATTTAGGTAGAGCTTCTGAGCAATTTCTAATTACAGATAAAAACGAAGCAATGTATATAGAGATCATTAAGCTGGTAGTCAGGAGCCCGTGTTCTAGTCACAACTTTTAGAAGTGATTGACTAAGCAAGTTATCTATACCTAGTTTGTTCCGCTTTTGGTGGGAATTGTGTGTGTGTGTGTGTGCTAGAGTTTTACCTTGAGAATTCTTTCCTATGAGAACATAAACATTTTATACAAATGCTATCAGTCAATGGTGAAAATCACAAAACAACGAAACATCACTAGAAAAAGCACTGCAACATTTGTGGAAAATGAACACTACTAGGCATTTTAGTTTTCTTTATTGTGATTGAACATGTAATGTAACATAGTACAAACATTTTGTAATTGCAATGACAGCAGTTTTGTAACTGGATGTCTTCTTCCATTATCATTATATTTTGATCTTTTTTTTTCCTGTACCAAAGCCGGAAGGAGCTTCCTAATTCCAAAATAGGATTATACTTTTTTAAAAAGAATTATTATAGTTAAGGTAAACACTCACATGTTTACACTTGTTTACAGTTGTCTCACCTCACTGCCACCAAAGTGTCCAAGACTTCACACCCAGGCCCTGTGTCTTATCTAGTCCACCTATTTCCCTGTTAATCTGGGGAATTTAGTTTGTATTCCAGTCCCAAGAGGTTTGTGTATGTATTTGTGTGTGTGTGAGCGTGTGTGTTTTAACACTTGGAATTATCCTTCCCTTGTTTTGTTTCACACTCTATGCCACAGATGAGTGAGCTTTATTTAAAATGCTACCCTACTTCACCACCACAACCACCAATAATTCCTATTGCTAGATGAGATGATCCAAACATTTTATCATGGCTTTGGTGACCCTCAATAAAAACAGGGCTTTTTATCTTACTCTCACCTCACTGCCTGCAACATGCTTCTTTGTGGTTGCATTCAATTATGAGTCTTTTTCAACCTTTCAAAATATTCCCAGGCATTCCTTATTGGTGACTGTTGCCCATGCTGACTCTTCTGTCAAAATGGCTTTTCGAAACCTTTGACATCGATGATGCCTCACACTGTTCAGTTCTCAGCAATACACCTTTACAAACATAATTTTGTCTTCTCAGCAATCCAGCTAATGGAAAACGTGGCTAATAATTTTTTCTTTGTTTTTCTTTTTGGGTCACACCCAGCGATCGATGGGGGTTACTCCTGGATCTGCACTCAGGAATTACTCCTGGCAGTGTTCAGAGGACCATAATGGAATGCTGAGAATTGAACCCTGGTTGGCATGTGCAAGGCAAACTCCCTACCTGCTGTGCTATTGCTCCAGCCCCATAATTTTTCAGTTCTCTTTTCCTTGATTTCCAACTATCCTTCTATAAAATAGCCATTTCTTCCTCTTGATATTGTTGACCCTGAGATTACTATCTCTCTTTTCTCATTACAATATGTTCCCACTCTGGCAAAAACTTTGTCCACCGGTGTATCTCCAGTGTTCCAAGTAGTGGCCTACATATAACTGTTATTACTAAAATATTTATTAAATGAATGCACATGCCTGTTGAACAAAATTCAACAGTTCAATCTTGAGCATATCCTGTGTGTGCTATTTATAGAAATTATAATCCAATAACATTGAATATTTTAGATTCTTCTATTAATGCAGTTTTAGTCTAATCTAATTATGTATTCATGAGACTATTTAGGTAGAAATAAGGGAATATTAAAGAAGCTATATACATGCTCAGTGTCAGAATTTATTATAACTTTCCAAGATTCATAATACCTATCAGTGAAAAACACAACAAACAAGAAAATTCTACAAAAAAATTGGGACGACATATTCAAAGATCTTTAAGGTTTTTCAAAAATCTCCTTGAGGTCTGGAGAGCTAGTACAGTGGGTAGGACACTTATCTTACAATCAGCCAACATGAGTTTCATCCCTGTAAACATATATGTTTTCCTGAACTCCACCAGAAGAGATCCCTACACACAGAGCCAGGATTAAGGTCCATGTACTTCTAGTTGTGACCCCCAAACAAACAAAACAACATTTTTTAAAACTCCTTTAGTCTTTTCTACTTTCCTTCCTTTCCTCCTTCGCCTACCTCCTTCGTTCCTTCCATTATCCAAATCACATACTTCAATGCATACTATCTTTTTAAATTAAAATGCACCATGCACTTGCCTCTTAAGCCTAGTGTGTCTGAGACCTGGATTTGATACCTGCCACTTCATGCCACCCTGCACCCTCACCCAACTGTCCTCTAGACCATAGCTACACCAGGAATGGCTGGTGATACCCATAGTCAAATTCCAAAATACTTAGATATTGGAGAGAAGAGAGAAGAAGTGTAATGTTAGAGAAGTTGTCATAAAGATAAAAGCCTCGTATCCCTGAGTGATAAAATATGCACATTACAAATGGGTTTAAGCACACAGTTTCCCCAGACACACTTGTTGGAGAATGTCCTCTATCCTTAAGTAGTGGTAGCATTACTTACATATTGCAGGGAAAACAGAGAAAAATCCTTCAAGTATGTAGGCAAGTAAATAGGCATGCTTGACATGTTCAGAGTTTAATGGTTAAACTTTGAACATGTCATTAGAATGTGCCTGTTCCATGAGCAGCATTAAAATCGCTCTGCCTGGCATTCAATGGGCAACCTATAATAAAAGTCTTCTTTGACAAACGGACTTTATATTGGGCATAGCAAAGTCTTCCATCTTCAGAACTTTAGCCAATATCACCACCTTAAGGCATCCAATTTCAACTTGCAGGTAACGATTTCCCCTCATTACTTGCAGTGATCTGTATTCAATTCCAAAAGTTTCGAAGGTATAAAAAAAAGATTGCAAAATGTATAGAAAAACTGATGTGTGTAGCATTATTTGACTCAGATATTGTATGATGTTAATGTATGCTTTTCTAATCTAGTCATATATTTCTGGAAATACGTGAAAATAATATTCATAGTATTCTTATTGCATACCTGTGTATATTTTCCTATTCATGCATGTATATGCACATAGACACATGCATTTTATATGTCTTATCATATTAATTTAATATATGTATGTTTATATGCATACACATATAAATTATAAGGATAATCCAACAGTAACAAATTCATATTTTGCATAATATATTTCACAGTCTTGTAGCTAGCCAGATTTTTCTTTTTAGTGAACAATTTCCTATGAAAACATGAAAAAATACTCCCCAACAACAAGAATACAGTAATTGTTTATATGGATATCCCATAAATTTCTTCTTGTTCCCTTCTAGTTATTTCAAAAACTTTATTAATTTCAGGGACCGGGGATGCAGCTCAATGATACAGAAAAAACGTTGTATGTAAGTGACCCTTGGTTCAATTCCACTTTAAATATATATGTATGTACATATATATACATATATAATGTGATTTTAATTTTTAAAGAGCTTTGCTAGTGCATATAGAATAAAAGAGAGAAGTCTATTTTTATTGAAGCCTCAGTAATGTTGAGCTCATGCTGTTTACTTTCTTTATACTAGACATTGTTCTAGAAACCACACTATGTCACAATTTAATTTTCAAACATTCATGTAAAATCAATAGTGTTGTTGACATATTGTACTGACATATTGTAAGGAAAAATACTCATCTAAATATACAAATTACATCACACTAACATATACACCTATACTAAGTGGAAAGTCCTACAATATGTGGGCATTTTTGTTTGGTTTTTTTTTTTTTGAGAACACACCCAGCTCAGTATTCACGCCTGGTTCTGTGCTCAGACCATACATGGTGCAAAGGATTATACTGAGTCTAGCCACATACAAGGTAAACACTTGTACCCTACACTATACCTTCAGCTACCAATACATGCTAATACAGACCAATATTTATACAATGATATGTATTCCTAAAATGTGTGTCTGATATTTTAATAAAGTATCTATTATGTATTTTAACAAATTAGTTTATCATAATAGTTAATACTTTAATATTTTATTAGATAGTTTATTATGCATTTTGGGCTGGAGTGATACCGCAGCTGTAGGGTGTTTCCTTGCACAAGGCTGGCCCAGGGTTTGATTCCTCCACCCCTATCAGAGAGCCAGGCAAGCTACCGAGAGTATCTCGCCCTCATGGCAGAGCCTGGCAAGCTCCCCGTGGCATATTTGATATGCCAAAAACAGTAACAAGTCTCACAACAGAGATGTTACTGGTGCCCACTCGAGTAAATCGATGAGCAATGGGATGAGTAGCAGTGAGTAATTATGCATTTTACATCTTCCTCTGACAACTTTGTGTTTGGTGTTGATGCGGAGAAAAGCACAGTCAATAAATAACCCCTCAATTGGATTAAAGTAAGGATAATAAGAAACCCCTACTTTTAAATGACGACAGGATGGCAAAATGTATCATCTTAATCTGTTATTCCTCAAATCAAGGGTATTTTTTTCTTTTATAAATTAAACTGGAGGCAAGCTATAGTCTATCAGAGTTGTTTGATTATTTTGTTTCAGTTTACATCCTCATCCTGTAGTAATTTCTCATAGTTGATTAACTATACTTGTACAATTCTGACAGATCCTTCCATTCTAAGTGAGCAGTTCCAGGGTGAGGAATAACACTATTTGCACTCTGCTATATTCTGGATACCAGCTTTAAATGTGGTCCAAGAGTTTCTGCCTATGTTAATAAAATATTTCAAATTTTCAATATGAGTGCCAATGACAGGCAGGGAAGGCTGTGCTGTGTTAAAAAAATTTGCTGATTATTTATTGATTTTTAATATATGATATACAAACTCTGTCCTACAATAATAAATATGTATTATTTTATGATTGCTGTGAACCAGGTATTCAGGTATGGCTCTTCAAGCTTTTTTAGTTTAGGACCTGGTATCCACACATTGCTTAATCTTACCTTATTAAATTTTAATCATGGGGGTAGAACCGTGTCCAAGTTTACATGTTTATTTGTACTTTGTGTGTAATGGAAAATATCACATTGTCATAGGCCAAGGTTGAAGACATCAGTCCCGAACAGTTTTCTTCCCCAGAATCAGGGGTCTATCAGGTTTGATAAATGACTAACAAGATGGAAGGTGCCTGTGGTTTTAATCTCAAAAGTGACATGCTGTAGTATATAATGATTTATTTGATGCAAGTCACTGTATCCAACACACACTCAAGGGATGAGAATTGACTACACAGGGGCAAAAAATCCACTCAATACTCATTGGAAAACATTTAAAATGTTACCTTGCATTAGAATAGGCTGAAGAGAAGAAATGGGGTCTTCCACTGAGGATTTCCAAATGTCTTCATGGAAGAAACAGTACTTGAACCAAGCTTGAAATTATATAACCTTAATGTGGAGGAGGGGTTTCACAAGAAAATTAATATGAAAGACACAGCACTGAGTAAGGGAACAGCATGAAAAAAAAATTTCTGGGACACATTCTTTTGCGTGACATTATAGAGACGACCACATGTTAATCTGGGACTGCCTAAATACAGGACAAATATTATGTCTTATTTTACTCTCAGCAGAGAGACCATTAACCTGGTGTTCTTACTGCAGCTAAAGGATGCTACATCATTTTTTAGACCAGTAACTGTATGTCAAGCTTCATTATAGAATCCTGGAACTGGAGAGCATTGTAAGAAGTCATGTAGCTTATCTCAGTTTATAGAGGAATAGACTTTAATATCTGAAACACCTGAATCCCATTTGGACCACTTATCATCCTTTGCCCAAGACATTTAACCTTGTGAGATCCAAGTGTCCATAACTATAAAATGGAGCAATTATAATTCCATTAAACTGCTGTCTGAGGGATTAAAGGAGATAACATTTGTAAAAACACATAGTTCAATGCCTGGTTACCCAGTAGATAGAAGGTAAGCTTTGCCTTATAATTCGATGTCTCTCCTTTTGCCATATCCACTTAAAATTTCTCTTATGTTATTTTAAAAAAAGATTACTAGTCTTTTCAATCACAAAAGGAAAATTGGCCAGTTTTTTAATTTTATGTTATTCTTAAGCTTTGATCTCTTTGCTATTCTTCAAGCAAAGATTTAAGGACTTGGGAAAAATCCACTTTAATTATATGATTCTACTTAATATAATGCACAGAAAATACACTCAATAAATTCTGCTTAATTAAAATATTTTTAGGCTGGTAGTCAAAATTAATATGAATCTACTTAGAGGTAATATCTAGCAACTACTAACTGTGCAAGATCTTGAGGATGATAATAAATACTAAGCAAACAGATGGTTAGATTAAATGAGTTAAGAATATGTGTGTTTTTATGTTGAGAAAAAGTTTAATACCTGGAGTAATTATAGATACAGCACTGCCTGACACATTGTAATTTATGCTTCTATTTTGATTTCTTCTTTATTTAAGGAAATTAGGTTCCTTTGCATGAGGTGTTCCATGCATCTAAGATTGTTATGCAAACTATGGCTAAGCTTAATTCCAATATTTAAAAAAGCTTTTAGCAATAATGTTAGATTTAACCTGTACCTTCTCCAGGGAAAAATGATACTTTTGCTTGAATTTATTAACAATAACAAAGAGAAAATGAGATGTACCAAGGAGTAGACTCTGGCTGTTTCCATTACTGTACAAAAAACACAGATATTAACATATTAAAATACATGATCTATTAAAAATTGCATTATATTTTATAGACCTATGTCAATATAACTTTTCATAATTAAGTTATAATTTATTATTGATGGCATCATTCTCCCATTATCCAAAAATAAAGATTATGTACATTGTATAACTATTCATTATGAATTACATTTAATCTATATTTAAACTTGACATAAGAATTGAAATTCTGTATTCAGGTAAGAATAATAGGCATTAGAGAGATTGTACAGAGGGTAATGTGCTTTTCCCTTGGTCAACACGAGTTTAATCCTGAAACCACCAACAGTCCCCCAGGCCATCCAGAAATCATCCCTGAGCGCATGAGTGCAGAGTCAGAGGAAGTGCTAAGCATCACTGTCATGGGCCCAAAATAAAACAAAAGAGAGAAGAAAGAGGCAGCTTGACTCTTTGGGAGAAATCCTAAAAGTCTAATGCACAAACTCGGTGTGTCATTGGAATAGTCAGCATGCAAACCATGTGGCTTTGCTAAGTGAATGTAAACAATAACATTGTAAAGGTTGTTAATTTATAAAGAAAAACAAAATACGTAATAAATACACAATTCTGAGCTACACAGAGCTGCCCTTATGTAAACACCAGCTTCACAGCATCACAACTAATTTCAGAAAAAGATGCAAGCCAAGCCAATGAAAATCAGTTGTACAAAGGTTTTCAGGTTGAAAACTCAGGAAGGCCAAGGGAGGAGGGAGGACCAAGTCCATGCCTTATCCAAGCCCCAGCAGCCACACCCATTCCCCACTAGCATGACCATACAAATGCCCCAACATCACTGCTTCATGACTAATCTCTGAAGAGACGCCAAGCTGATGAAACATCCGGGTACATGGATCCTGGAACTCCAGATTCCACGATACTGACAGTTTATTAAGAGCACAGCAAATTATATGGGAAAACAGCATAGAAGCCAACTAAGTTCAATCAGCAGAAACAATAACACAGGAAGCTCAGTTAGCAACAAACAGCTCAGTAAATGTTCAGATGGTGAATTAATAACCCCATTGTGTGAGAGAAAAATTTTCACAGACTTTCTTTTGCTGAACTGTGTTTTTGATAAATTACACTTACCATTTTTTCTTATAACAAGCAACATAAAACAAATTATTTTGTGCCTGCCAATGGCTAGACTTGAGTAGTTGGTGAGAAACAGATTGGTGTTTTAGTTGATCACTGAATGCTGAAACTACTGTATCATGTTTGACTTTGTAAACCATGGTGTTTATATAAGTTGAAAAATGAAATAGATATGCAATTTTAATAAAGCCATGAGTCAGTAGAAAGAAACTTGGAATCTTTGTAAAACTCTATCATATAAATTTGGATATATTGAATTGTTTTATCTATCATATCTAAAATATTGAGTATTGACCTGGAGTGATAATACAATGGGTGGGGCACTTGCCTTGCGTGTGGCTTACCCGTGCTCAATCCCATATGGTCTCCCAAGCCCAACTATACAAGATCCTTGAGCACAGAGCCAGGAGAAAGCCTTGAGCATCACAGGTGTGGTCTAAGACAACAACAACAAAATAATAAAAAATAATATTCAATATTATTTTGATGACTAAATCGATAAACTTACAGTTTATAGATACTCTCTTTTTCTTACCTCCATGGGCAAAACATTTTTTTAAATATTCACCACTTTCCATGTAAAATGGATTTTGATGTGCCGTAAGAAAAACTTTTTTTGCTCCTCAAAATGCTGTACTTAAAAGGCATGGATATGGCTCAAGATGGTAGAGCACATGCCTTCCTTACATGAGTCTTTGACTTCTATTTCCAGACTTATAAGCCCTGTTTTTCCCAGTTCCCACACTGAACTATACAGCCTATTTCCCTGGCTGAACATTTCTAGGAGTGGTCCTGGGACTCCTGAACAACTCTAAGTGGACCCAATTCAAAAAACACTGTTTCTAAGAAATTCAGAAAAGTTGATGTGAAGACAGATGTTTAAAAATTTTTATGCATTCCTCATAAAGTATTCTTATGTAAGAAGAGAGGCGGCACAGAAGAACATTCAGGCCTCCAAGTCAGACTGAGATCTGGAAAAGGATTGGCACTAGGTAGAAGGTTTTGGAAGAGATGCAGTACAGTGACATGGTGAAGGTATTTCAATCTTACAGCTATCCCCAGAAGAAAAAACTTTCTGATAATAAAAACTACATAGGGCAGGAGTGATCCACTTTATTGTCCGACTCAAGTCCAGCCATAGAGTGGGAGCATCTTTGGGTGACTTGTCCATGAACCTTTCCTACACCATGAAATTGTCACATGAGTGATGGAACTTACTGATGATTATTTACAATGGTTTTTCTACCCACGTAGGATTGAATGGCAGTTCTTTTTGTTGTTGTTTTTTTTTTTTTTTTTTTTTTGCTTTTTGGGTCACACCCAGCAATGCACAGGGGTTACTCTTGGTTTTGCACTCAGAAATCACTCCTGGAGGTGTTCAGAGGACCATCTGGGGTGCAGGAAATCGAACCCAGGTGAGCTGCATGCAAGGCAAATACCATACCCGCTGTGCTATAGCTCCAGTCCCTGAATGGCAGTTCTATCCCTTGAGTGTCTCCTATTCACTTCCCCACCAATATTAAAGCAGACACTTCTTCATGGTCTCCATCAGGGAAATGTTCAAGAGGAAAGAGGAAAGGATAGTCTTTAGTTAAGAGTTTCTGGTTGCAGCTGAGAAGGATTATAATGCCCCTCTTACATTCAATAGCACAGCGGGTAGGGTGTTTGCCTTGCACGAGGCAGACCTGGGTTCAATTCTTCTGTCCCTCTCGGAGAGACCGGCAAGCTACCAAGAGTATCCCGCCGCACGGCAGACCCTGGCAAGCTACCCATGGTGTGTTCGATATGCCAAAAACAGTAACAAGTTTCACAATGGAGATGTTACTGGTGTCCGCTCAAGCAAATCGATGAACAATGGGAGGACAGTGCTACACTAATCATTCCAAACTGTGTTCCCTCTGATATCATTTTAAAAGTCTTAGTGACCCCTGGTGTTGGACCACATGTCTTTATCACTAAATAAAGATATAAATTCTACTTTCTCAGGATGTATTTGTTTTTTTTTTCTTTTTAGGTCACACCGGTTTATACTTGGGGGTTACTCCTGACTCTGCACTCAGGAATTACTCCTGGTAGTGCTTGGGGTACCATATGGGATGCTTGGAATTGAACCCAGGTTAGCCACGTGCAAGGCAAATACCCTACCCGCTGTGCTATCTCTCCAGCCCCAACTCAGGATGTATTTGTTCCATGCATATTCATAGTTAGATTTAGACAAGAACTAAGGAGATGCACCGAGTACATCACTGGTTAAAAACCTATTTCTGGGGCTAGTTAGCCTGGTTCCCACCTAAACAGAGCCCCCAGCAGCCACTTGCTCTCACAATCCAAAATCGCCCCCATGCCTTCCCCTACCCCCCACCAACCAGACTCCAACATCTCGCGACAAACCTCAAGTAGATATTGATCTGCTGAAAATTCGGGTATATAGCTTTTGTGACTGAAATCTCCACGTTTTCTCAGGGTTGGGATGGACTACCTCCCCTAACCTCCCTGTAACTCCAAAAGCCCCAGCAGTCACATCCATATCCCAAAGCCGCCACCCAGTAAAAAAAAAAAAAAAAGAATGCTATTCCAGCTTAGCTATAAAAATACTGAATGCCCTGAACAAACATGATGACCTCTTGTTACTTTTGTTGCAAAACATTATGCACAAAAGGAGAGAGAGAGGAAGTAAAAAGGTGCCTGCCACAGAACCTGGGGTGGGGGAGATATTTAGAAAGGTGTGTGGGAGGGAAACTGAGACATTGATGACAAGAAATGTACACTAGTGGAGGGATGAGTGTTGGAACATTGTATACCTGAAACCCAATTATGAATAACTTCATAATGGTGTATCTCACGATCATGATCACGATATCCTGTTGAATTTCTCAAACGGTCTCAGTAACCTCTCCATTCGTCCTATCCCTGAGACTTTAGAAGTCTCTCTCTACTCTTCCTTCCGAACAATGCCTCACTGGAGGCTCTTTCAGGGTCAGGGGAATGAGACCCAGCTTGTTACTGGCTTTGGCATATGAATACACCATGGGAAGCTTGCGAGGCTGTCCCATGTGGGCAGGAAACTCTCAGTAGCTTGCTAGTTTCTCCCAGAGGGAGAAGTAAATTGTAAGATATCACATGGCCGTGAAGTTGCTGCGAGCTTCTGGGAGCTTGCTTTTAAGTCTCTGGCCGTTGATGGGATTACACAAACCTGGGTTCCTCTGCCGGTATCTTTATGCGTGAGGCTCGTCCGAACGTGTGCAGAGGGTCCTTGAGCATGGCTGTGGCTAGGTTCCGGTGGTCTTCGGCCACTGGGAGCTCTGCTTGGGGCGGGGAGGGAAGCTGGAGCCTATCCCCTCTGAGGGGTCCCAGGGAAGACAGTCAGGTGTGGGGGCAAGAGACTCTCATGGTGTATCTCATGGTGATTAAATTTTTTAAAAACTCAACAACTTAAATAAAAATTAAAAAATCTATTCCCTCATGTCTGTATTACATAACATCAACCCTATTTCCTCTTGCTAGCCAAGGCCAATTACCTTCTCCTCCTTAATAGGGTCATGTCTTCTGTACATAGTGCATCCAAATGCATAGGTCTAATCTCTTCATTTAGTGGGTCCCTAGGAAAAGCGTAACCTCTTTGGGAACCATATGTTCTAAAAAAATGCAGCAAATATTAACTTTGAAAGGATGGAAAAACAAATCAAAAGGCTGCCAACCCCCTTAATCAACAATAGAAATGATGATAAAGAGAAACTGAATCATCCATGTGTTATTTCTCTGGTACAAGAGAAAATAATATGAAAGGCTATATTTGGCAGTGGGTACAATAATGAACCACAACTTGTAAGGCTTATTACATTACACATTCACTTATTTAGTCCAGTTCTGCAATTCTCTCTTTATCATGAGCACTGATCTTGAGAGTCAGCATTAAACTTATTAGTAATTTGGGGGTTCTCCCCTTCAGTATATTCATAATGGAATAAGTTAACCATTTGTCCTGAATCTTAAGAAAATATTCTCTTTTGTGAGGTAGACTCATATAATATAGCCAGTCCAGCATGCCTGCTACTGTGGATATTTTCACCCAAATATTTTTTGTATTCCAAGGCTATGCAGACTGTCATATTTCACTCAGGTTAGCCTTTTTCTTTTCTTGGGTTCTAAAGGCCACTCAACCAGTGAATTTTTCCATTGTCTAGGCCAAAGTCAGTCAATTTAAACTTGGATGTTACTCTAGTTGTTGGTCTGGCAGATAAAGCAGAAACTTTTGACTCAGCACCTTTTGCCTTGAGGAAAAAAAAGCCTAGACAGAATCATTCTGACCTGGAGAAGGAATTAGGGTAGAGTAGGTTCTTCTTAAGAGTGCAAACGGATCTAGGGAGTTTATAAAGACAGACCCTTCAAGCACTACCTTTCTGGATTCTATTTAGATTATATCTGAGTTTTGCGTTTCAGAGTTCAAGGTTTTACAAGTCAGTTTTGAGAACATACTGTTACTTGTCTTTCTGGGTATAAGAATTTATTTGCCATGAGATCCCTATACCTTCATTTGTTCTTTACTTGCTCTCGGTTTTATCTTTTTCCTCTTCATCTGCCCCCATGTACGCTTAACTTCTTTCAGTTCTCAATATTTCTCAGCCTGAGGTCCATACAGTTCAATCAGTTTACTCCACTCTCCTTATAGGCATTGTCCTTCACTGCTCCTGAGTCATCTCACTGGTTCCTTCCCAATGACTAATTTCAGATTCCACCAGTACAAACTTTATCAATGAGACAATGATTTTTCTTGTTTCATAGTCCACACCAAATACCTCCTACTGAGTTGGAAAGAAAAATATTGAATCTCAAAATCTCATCAAAGTATCCACTATTTCAGACCTCTCTCATCTTTTTTTGTAATACCGATAAGAGGGAAAAAATTACCATTGAACTGAAAGAAATAATACAGACTCTCCTTTATTGCTGTATGTCATTTAGCTTAAAGTCATAGGGTCTGAGAACCAAAAGGTAATATTGAGAAAGGGCTTAGACTAATAGAAACATTATTTTTTTTAAAAAAAAATTTTATCGAATCCCCATGAGATAGTTACAAACTTTCATGTTTGGGTTACAATCTCACAGTGATCAAACACCCATCCGTCCACCAGTACACACTCCCCACCACCAATATTCTTGGTATACCCCCCCCTTTCCCACCCTCCCCCTGCCTCCATGGCAGACAATATTCCCCATACTCTCTCTCTCTCTCTCTCTCTCTCTCTCTCTCTCTCTCTCTCTCTCTCTCTCTCTCCTCTCTCTCTCTTATTTTGGGCAACATGGCTTGCAACACAGACACTGAGAGGTCATCAAGAAACATTAATTTGGATTCTTTAAAAAGCTGAATCCACAAAGGGAATTCGATGAATGAATTATTTACTGAAGAAAATAGAAAATGCCTGATAATATGGAGAGAATAGGGGTTAGTCTTCACACCACAAAGTGAGACTGACATCTGTATAAAGAAGCATGTGAATAATGATTGATGAATAGAAAAAGCTACAGAAAACATCTCAGACTAAGATGTTTAGGGGCCAAAGAGATAGCTAAAGGGGTGGGGTGTGAAATAGGTCTCCTCGACACCCCAGGAGATGCTTTCTACGTACAAGTTGCCTGGGGATGACTGACTTCTAATAACCCCCACGTTGCTCAGTCATTGGCAAAGAACATTTCTGACAAAGTCAATGTTAACATTCCTCCTTCTCTGAAACTGCACCTCCTGTAGGAGACAGGTTTTCTTAATTTTCTATTTTGAGTAAAGTCTTTCTGGTCATTGTCAGGCAATAGGCTGGATGTTTAATGTGAGAGCAGGAGAATGTTTTACAAAGTTTGTTCATGCCACCCCAGAGATGCATGGGGACATGCTGGCTCTACGCTGTAAGACTGTCACTCTTAGTTAGGACAGGCGGTGCCAGGGGCCTGGGATGGCTTGCAACCAAGACCTGTGACTTGACCATGAAACTATCTGACCTTAAGATCCAAGCTTTATTTCTATGGGAATTACAAGCAGCATACTTCTAATAAGTTTAATATCATAGAACAAAGTAGTAACAGCTCTAATCTAGTGTAAAAATATGTCATATGTCAGAGATTTTGACCCAGCTTATTTTTACTACATCTAGATGAGCATATTATTTGATATGTATGGATGTCTAATTCTCCATGTATAACACAAACACATTATTATCAACTTTGTAGTTTATAAAAAGTCAATATGAAGTAGGTAAAATTACTTGACATGATGCTCAGTCAATAGACTGGCTTTTATTATTGTTATTATTTTATTATTTTGAGTCACTGTGAGATACAGATTTACAAAGCTGGTCATGGCTGCGTGTATCCCAACACCCATCCCTCCACCAGTGTACATTTCCCACCACCAATGTCCCCAGTTTTCATCCCGTCACCTTCTCCCCAGCCTTTTTCTATCATGGGCACTTTCTTTCTTTTTCTCTCTGTCTCCATCTCTCTCTCTCTGTCTTCCTGCCTCTCCCTGTCTCCATCTCTCTGTCTCTGTCAGTCTATCTCCCTCCCCCCTTCTCTGTCTTCCTCTCTCCTCTTTGGAACATTATGGTTTTCATTTTTGCATTTCAGGTACTGAGAGATTATCATGTTTGTTCCTTTACCAGTTTTCAGCGTGTGGTTCATATCCAGAGTGATCATTTCCAACAATCTTTGTCATGATGGTCCCTTCTGTATCCCAACAGCCTTCTCCTCTCACATTTGAGGTAGGCTTCCAACCATGGACCAATTCTCCTGGCTCTTGTTTCTACTATTCTTGAGTATTATGTTTCACTTTTATATCCCACAAATGAGTCAATAATTCTATTTATATCCCTCTCTGTCTGACACCATGATATTCTCCATGTCCATCCATTTCTGTATCACTGTCATCCCATTGTTTGTCAATTTGCTCGAGTGGGCACCAGTAACATCTCTATTCGTCCCAGCCCTGAGTAAAATCGCCTTACTCATTCTTCCCAACAGTGCTGTATTGGAGGCTCTTTCAGGGTCAGGGGAATGAGACCCGTTATTGTGACTGTTTTTGGCATATTGAATATGCCATGGGGAGCTTCTCAGGCACTGACAATTTGGGAACATAGTATATAATAAGGAAAGTTGAAACAAATAAAATCTATAGCTCATCGTCCCAGTTATAAGGACCTTTCTTTTTCCTCCTGTAACTTTGAAATTTCATTACTTTTTTTTCTGTTTTTCTTACTATTGAGATATCATGGCTTCCAATTGCAGAGTTTTTGTTTGGTTTTGGGAGAATATACCCACCAGTGCTCAGGGCTACTCAGTGCTAGTAGTGTTCAGACTACATTTATTAAAAAAAATTTATAACTTCATTTTTCCTAATAGCTGCACAGTATTCCATTATGTGGATGTACCACAGTTTCTTTAACCAGTCTTCTGCTCTTGGGCACTCAGGATGTTTCCAGATTCTGGCTATTGTGAATAATGCTGCAATGAACACAGAAGTGCAAATAGCATTTCTACTGTGTTTTGGGGCCCCCAGGTTATATTCCCAGAGGTAGTTTTTAAAGCATAGTATTTACCCCCTTATCTATGCATCAACTTCCTCCTCATTTCAGTCTTTTCTAACTTATTCTATATTTAAAAGTGGAGCTTGTAATCCATGTATTTCAAAACACAAATCTAAAAATGAAAAGGTTTGCAATAGTATTTTGTTTTGCTAACACTTAGGAAATCTAGTTGTGTCATATTAAGACGCCTGTCCTTGAAGAATTTCCATATTTATTATGGGATGCATTCACTTTCCCTCAAAAAATTTAATTGTTGAATATTGATCTTTAAACTTTTAAAATTAAAAAATGTTTCAGTCCTTAAAAATAACTGGGCAACAAATGTATGCCATTTAAGGGCCTTCTCTGTGTTGTCTTATATGTGTGATAGTTCTCAGTTTAATGGATAATTTTAATGTAATAACAGTAACCTTGTCTATTACGAGTATGTCTTCTTTTCTACAAAGAACTGTTTTGGAGTACAAAGATTTGCCACCATTTGTCAATCTTAATTCTGTTAAACAGTGTATTAAACAAAATACCAACTAAATACCACCAAACACTAATATTCGGTTTCGATTAAGATTTTAAGATGTCATTTATGTGTGAATGCTTTTTTTTTTCTTTTTGGGCATACCCGGTGATGAGCCAGGGTTATTCCTGACTCTGCACTCAGGAATTACTCCTGGCAGTGCTCAGGGATGCTGGGAATCAAACTCAGGTTGGCTCATGCAAGGCTAATGCCTTACCTGCTGTGCAGGTCTTAATTCTGTTAAATGGTGTATTGAAGAAAATACCAACTAAATACCACCAAAAAACTAATATTCAGTTTTGATTAAAATTTTAAGATGTCATTTATGTGCAAATGCTTCTTTTTATTTTTGGGTCATGTTAAATAAGATTGACACAACAATTAAGACTGATTTCAGAGTAGTGTGTGTGAATGCTTTTATTACCAACATAATGATGTTTTTTTCTAACTATCTTTAGGGGTCTATCACTATTTGTAAAACCACCAACAACCCTAACCCTTAGGGTTAAAAAATGAGACTACCGAAATAGATACTGAATAGTAATAATAAGAAGAAATTCCTAGATTAAACTTCAGAGATTATTCATTCCAATGCCTTTAATCAACATATGCTCCACAGAAAAGTTAATTTGCCAAAGGTAATTCCAGCATGTGGTAGTAGGCTTAAGTCAGCTCTTTAACCCTTTGAGAATTAACCCTTTCTCCTCTATATCTCTAATGTAAGTTTCACATTTTGTTAAAACATCTGGAAAAGGCAGGAGAAGCAAATAGCTCTCCTGAGTTTTCTTCTTATGGTTAGCACCGTGTTAAAAATATCATTTCTATTTATATTTTATTGATTTAATTATTGTGTTGAGGTCACACCTAGGAATGCTCATGGGTTACCCCTGGCTCTGCACTCAGGAATTTCTCCTGGAAGTGTGCAGAGGACCAGGGATTGACACTGGGTCAACCACATGCAAGGTAAGCACCCTGTATGCTGTATTATCTCTCTACCTCAAAAACAGTTTTTTTTTTCTTGGTTTTTGGGTCACACCTGGCAATGCACAAGGGTTACTCCTGGCTCATGCACTTAGGAATTACTGCTGGCCATGCTCAGGAGACCAAATAGATACTGGGAATCAAACCTAGTCAGATGCATGCAAGGCAAATGTCCTACTTTCTGTGCTATCACTCTAGCCCCTTAAAACAGTTTTAAATAAATACAAACTCACCCAAATATGCTGATGCCTTATGAAGTTAAGAGAGAGGCAAAGCAACAAATATTTGTTGATCTTTCATCATAAAGAATAATTTAAAGTGCCTAATATCAAAAGTGGCTCTCTGGAGATAGCTTGCCCCCCTCTACATATTAGTTAAGATTTGGGGTATTAAATAGGGTGGATACAAAAATCACAGATGGAAAATGCAGATTATTTGTTTATTCAAATATTGTCTTCTTCACTACATTTAAAAGAGAATATCTGATTGACATCCATTGATTTAAGCTACAATAAGCATCTTTGAACTTATCGCTTGAATAAAAATGAATGATAATATATTCATATGAATGAAACCTATACATATCAGTGACATAATAGATAAAAAAATAGTAAAACTGTAACTCATATATTGGTGTTCTTCCTCTAATGCTTCTCCCCTCTGCTATTTATACCACCATTCTTAAAAGAAAAGCCAAAACAAAACTCTGAGTTTATATTATTAAGTTACTCTGCAGCATTCCAAATATTATCATACAAATAAAATAGGATATCTATAGAAAAGAAAGGTTTTGTTTGGACACACACAAATGCTGTTTGATTAAAATATTGCATTGATTCTAACTAATTCTTGTCATGGCGCTGTCTAGGAAACCAACATTTTTTACTGGTCTTGGAACATTTCTCTTGGCTAAGGTGGGTGGAAGTGTACCGTGTCTCATACTGTGTCTGATACTGTGTCTGTAGGTTCTGATAGCTATGTATCTCTGTACTCTATGGTATCATTTCATACAGCATCTATCTGAGGATAAGATGGTTCCTGTAGTTCAGTGGCCAGTTATACTCATCAAAGTATGATGTTTAGGGAGTAGGGTCAATTATTCTCATCAAACCTAAGTATAAAGTCAGGACAAGTCACCTAGAATCTTTCCCAAGCAGTTTTAACTTTAAGTTGGCTATTAGATGGTTATGATAATGCTAAAATATCTGGTTTTGATGTGAGAATTACTATACCTTCATCAGCCATGGTTTTCCCAAAATCTCTGGGGTTGCAATTCTTTTCTGTGTCTTGCTAAGAGTACATCAAAATGTCCAGGAGACCATTCCGCAGGAGAGGCAGCAACAAACTCGGAAGTAATACAGGCATAAATAGGAAAAGTTTTTATGCTATGTATATGTTTCTTTATTTTGCTTCTTCCTCATTTATATTAAAGCTCATGTATTTCGGGGCACCTCAGATGTTTTGCAGTGTCCAGCCAGGAGTGCAGAGCCAGGAATAAGCCTGAGCACCACTGGGTGAAGCACAAAACAAAAGCCATAACAAAAATTACTACTTACGTATTTCTAAGCTACAAAAGAACATAGAATTGTCTCTTAATTGGCATAATTGTTCAGTAATGGAACTTTAAAGGGAGGGAGTACATTTTGGTAAAACAGAGTTAGTGTAGTGATAGCAGAATTAGAGAACAAGATGATTCTTAGGGAGTAAGTAGAAATTTTTTCAGTGAGCTGTTCTTCACCTAAAAAGTATTATGCACAAGTTAAAATAAAGTCTTGAAAGTATTAGGTTTATGCATCTTAAGGCTAGTATATATATATATATATACATATATATATGTGCACATATATATATAGTTCATTCTGATGCAATCATAAAATAAAACAAAATTTAAATGAACCAAATACATGTGTCAGAATCAATATGCATCCTCAAAATCCTACTTTGCAATTATTGTACAAATTATGGAAAGGATATGACTAATTGTCTAGTCTCCAAAACAGAAAATAAAAAGGCTTAGATGTTTTAAGTATTTGTTATTGTTTCAACATTGAGATTTTATTCACGCCATACATTCACTATAACTCAGCTCCTAAAACTTCACTTAGCATTTTATTCTGCTTGAATCTTTAGATTCATATTTCTGAGCCATTATTGCAGTGCAGGACAATCATGTTCGTTGATATTTAAAGGCAGAGAAATCATTTCATTAGTAATTCAAGTATACAAACTGAAGAATTTTTACAGTAGGGTTGGACTAATCTTGATGGTGTTTCCCTAGCATATTCTTAGGGCTTAATTATTATTAATCTGGATAAATTTTAACTTTTAAAATGTTAATTTAGCTGATGAAGTCTCCTGCCTCATTAATCTCCTCAATGGTGCCACTTAGGATAAAATGGCTCATCAAACAAAAGAGCTTCACTCATAAATATTTGAAAGTGGGTGGAATGGCAGCAACATTGAAGTCTCATGGAACTCAAAACATTTTTCACTTCTCAGCATTCTTCAGTGATAATATCAGTCATTGTTGGAGATTTTCCCACTTCATTAAAATATAATTATTCATTAATGTGACTTATTTTTCTAATATGCACAAGTTACTTCAGAAATTACAAAAACATCAGAGAGATTCACTTTCCTCATCTTGAGAATGGGCATAATGCCTGTGTGTAGAAAACATCTGCCACGGTTAGCCAGGGGAGGCCCCAACGGGGCTCTCCCCCAGGCCTCCTGGTTTGGGGGTGTCAGTCCTGGGCCACTAGCCCAGCTGGGGCTGCAGAGGCCATGGGGCAGAAGGAAGATGAAACAAGGACCAAGTCAGTTGACTGATCAGTTGTCGTTTATTCCATTCTCTCCATGCGCCTGTTCCAGTCTCTCTGAGCCCCCCATTCTAGTCTCACACTGCCCCTCATTCCTTGATCCCACTTTCTGGATTCTGCCTTCTCTTCACTAGTCTCTCCACCCCTCCTTGGCTCTCCCCACCTCACCATCTGGCCCCATGCAGCACCCAGTCTGTTAGCAAAATCAACATAATAAAGCCTGAGGGCCCACCAGGCTCAAAGGAAACACCTTCTGGGGGTATTCTTCTCCTCCTAGAATCTCAATTAACATCTCAATATTAGTTATTTTTGTATGGACACAAGAGGAGATACATTGAGGCTTGTAGGGCAGCTCTCCAGGAAACATTTTGCCACAGATTCAGACTACAGCGCTCAGGCCAGATTAATCACTCCTAACCCTAGCAGGGTCCAAATCTAGTTATTACTTTTTGGATCATGACAGCATTTGTCCATGACCAAGCTCTAAACTTATAGTTCCATTAGGCACCTTGGCCAGGCCCATCTCGATGCCAGGGTAGCACATAACTCACCGTTGCCCTGGGTCCATCCAGTCCCATGTTGGGATCCTGCCTCTGTGGGGTGCTAGGAAGTAAGGGTAGCTGAGGCTTAAGTAAAGAGAACAGATGCCCAGGAGGAAAATATCATGTAGAGTTAATGACTCTCAGGTTACAAAAGCATAGCATTTGCTACAGTCTTCCTGTGCCCATACAAAAGGACATGGCTCTGAATAAACTATGCAAAGGACTCAATTAGAAGAGAAAAACAATATTTACAAGTCAACAGAGCACAAAGAAAGACGTTACAAATAAGCACAGAGGAAAGGGAGCACTGTGATGGGAACAACCCAATAAACCTAAACTACCTGAGGTCATGTTATCCTACACCTGTGATCCTAAAATGATGTTTTAGGTAAATGATCATTAAAATTACAAAGTGTAACGATGTTAGCTGATGTATTTATTGTTGTTAGGAATTGCTTTGCTTCCCAATCCCAAAGACACATTTTGAAGTTTGTGACACATTTTGCATGCTAATAATGTTTTTATGTTCTTAAAGCATTAGGGAAAAAGATCTGGCATGTATCATTCTTATTCATAGGTTATGTGTAATAAATTCAAACTCAAATGACCTCTCACAATCAAGTAAGTGTTGGAGACAGGATTCATAATATTTTTTTTAATTTACTTTATTCTTTAATTTGTGAATCACCATGAGGGTACAGATACAGATTCACACATTTTCGAGCTTGTTTTTCCCTCATACAATGTTTGCAAACACATCCCTCCACCAGTGCCCATTCTCCACCACCTATAAGCCCAGTATCCCTCCCACCCCCCCAATCCCATCTCCCCCCACCCCACCCTGCCTCTGTGGCAAGGCATTCCCTTTTTTTCTCTTTCTCCAATTGGGTATTTTGGCTTCCAATAGGGGTATTGAGTGGCCATTGTGTTCAGTCTCTAGTCTACTTTCAGCAGGCATCTCCCTTCCCAGGCCGGATCTCCAACCACATTTTACTTGGTGTTCCCTTCTCTATTTGAGCTGTCTTTTTCCCCAGCCTGTGAGACCAGCTTCCAAGCCATGGAGCCAACCTACTGGTACTTACTTCTTCTAAGTTCTGCTCTTAAAACTTATTTTCTTTTCATAATCCTTTTTATATTATTAACTTTCTTGACTCTCAGACTATTATTCTTGCATTTCTTTCTCACATAAGTAATTATATTATATTAATGTGAATTTTTTATTATAAGAGCAGGTACTAAAAATAATCATATATTTACTTAAGTTTTTTAATTGAATTGAATTACCTTGAGATAAACTGTTTCAAAATTATTCATGATTGAGTTTTATTCATACAGTATCCCACCAATAATGCTCCCAGTTTTCCTTCTGCCCACCTCCCTAGCCTGCCCCCAGAGCCTGCCTCTATGGCAGAGCATTATTTTTCTTCCTCTTCCTCCTCCTCTTTTCTTCTTCTTCTTCTTCTTCTTCTTCTTCTTCTTCTTCTTCTTCTTCTTCTTCTTCTTCTTCTTCTTCTTCTTCTTCTTCTTCTTCTTCTTCTTCTTCTTCTTCTTCTTCTTCTTCTTCTTCTTCTTCTTCTTCTTCTTCTTCTTCTTCTTCTTCTTCTTCTTCTTCTTCTTCTTCTTCTTCTTCTTCTTCTTCTTCTTCTTCTTCTTCCTCCTCCTCCTCCTGTTCATCTTCTTCTATTTCCTCTTCTTTCTTCTCCTTTCTCTTTTTCTCATATTTTGCTTTAGGCTACTTTATAATGGCATTACAGAGATCAGATCAGTTGATTCTTAGATTTATACATGAAACTGTAATTAAAAATAGTTTTTCTATTTTTTCTGTGAACAAGTATTTGAACATACCAAGAATTTAGTAACTTTCAATGCCTCAAATTATTCTTACTGCTAATAATATGTGAGCAAAACAGGCTTTTATCCTTACCTGTTCAAAGATCTCACTTTAATACTACTCTACAAAGTCAACCTCAAAGCTAACACATACTTTGCTTTTGTTAAGGTGATACTAGCATTTTTAAAAATTATTCTTTGTATTGTAATGTCATCAACTTGGATTAAAGAGAATATCATCTAATATGTGAATAGTGTTATTCTGATTTTTCTTTTCCTGTGGTTCTATAGTCATTTCTCAATGACAAAATGTTACAACCTCAGACATAACCAGAACTGTTTAGTAGTTCTCCCATAAAGCCCAACTACAGAGAGAACTAATTATTTACCATCAGTATTGATTATTTATCATCAGTAGCCAGCATAGAAATGGGAGGACTCATTGAACAGTAGAACCAGTTAGAAATGTTCAAAAACCACGGTCACACAAATTTTTGTCATTTGGGGCAAAAAGCTTTTGATCTTCCTGAGGCTCTAGAACAGATGCTTAGATAAGTAAATGATAAACTCTCAGAATGCATTTCTAGAACTAACTCTATTCCTACATATACTTTCTAGGTTTTTAGACTCAGAGAAATGTATCTCTGAATTTGGATTTATATTAACAAACATGTTGGTAGAGTAGCAAGAGCCATCTGTTTTCTATAAATTAGATGTTCCAGTTAGAGACCCCTATCAAAAAGTGCATCAGAAAGTCTTATTACTTAAGTAAAAGAACATTTTATCTCCTTATGATTAAAATATGTTAGACTTAGAACTTATCACTGAATTGTAAATTCTCTGGTCATTTTAATTCTCAAACTAACATTTATTATATGAGTTGTACTAAAGTACATTTTGCAAATATTATTTTGATGAAAAATATTTTGTTTGAACACATGTGCTATTTGTGGTAACACCTTACCTGGTATACTCCTGACTAATATTTAAAGGAATTGTATTTCTCATACTAAAAATATTCAACATGTGGATCAGAGAGATAATACAGCTTTGCATGAGCTGACCTCAGTTTGATCACTACCTCTGCTTATGGTGCCCTGGGTAATGCCAAAAGTTACCCTTGAGCACAATAGATCTGAACACCTAAGGTGTGAACCCCTCACCCCCGCAGCAAATCCACCAAAATATATACAAATATGCATTGTCTTCTTTATGAATATTGAACTTAAATGGGCTGGAGCAATAGCACAGCGGTAGGGCATTTGCCTTTCACGCAGACAACCTGTATTCGATTCCTTTGCCCCTCTTGGAGAGCCCAGCAAGCTACCGAGAGTATCACACCCGCACGGCAGAGCCTGGCAAGCTACTTGTGGCGTACTCAATATGCCAAAAACAGTAACAGTAAGTCTCACAATGAGAGACGTTACAGGTGCCCACTCGAACAAATCGATGAGCAATGGGATGACAGTGACAGTGAACTTAAATGCTATGTTGCAGATACATATAAAATTTCTACCTGATAAATGAGAAGGAAAAAACTTAGAGATTGAAATAATTATTGTCATATTTCTATTTTGGCGAAGTGAAAAATGTATTTTCTTGACTTATTCGATAAAAAAGAACATTTAAAATGCTTTTCTATCTATTAAAATGTGATTTGTAATCACTGCAGTGTTACTGTAGTATAGTTACTGAAAGGGAGTTTTTAGGGTGCCATAAACCAGTTGGCAAGTTTGTGCGGAAGGTCTGGTGGATGTGAGGTCCTTGTACCTAAAGCAAGGAGTGAAAAGAAATTTAGGAAGTAAATCCTGATAAAAGCAAGTGATCAACAATGAAACAACATTCTAGAATAATTTCTTACTCTCTTTAGAAGGCTTTGAGTATGTGGGGCTAATGTGCAAAACTAAGGTAGCATGCAGTTTTGTATAACAAGGATGGCTCTCAGAAATTTCTGTTCCAGAACCGAAGAATTTTTTTAAAATAGAACAAGATGTGTCACAAGCAGCTTTGTATAACAAAAGGACAATATAGTTCATCAAATAGGGAATTTGCCTTGAATTCTGACTCTCATTAATGGAGAGTAACTTTAAAAGTTCCTGCACCTCAATTCTTCTCGGAAAGAGAGTAGTAGTAATATAAAGCTGCCAGACGGTCATCATGAGGAATAGTGAGGTCATGTCTGTCAGATAATGAGCATGGGGCACAGCACTAAATGCGGGGTATGGAATCCTGCTTTCTCTAAGATCACCAGAGAGTACCAGCTGAGAAATGTGTCCCTGTAGCTACTGAGCAATAAAGGTTCAGGTCTTCTCTCCAGCTGAAAGAAAGAGACCACACATACAGATTTCTAGCACAGAAAATAATTTGGGCGTGGGGGTGGGGCTGGAGAGATACTGCAGTGGTTAAGACCTTGTTTTTTATGCATCTGACCCAGGTTCAGTTCCTGGCCCCATGTGGTACCCTGAGTTCCATCAAGATTAAGCCCTGAGGGGCTGGAGCAATAGTACAGCGGGTAGGGCATTTGCCTTGCATGAGGCCGACCTGGGTTCAATTCCCAGCATCCCATATGATCCCCTGAGCACCGCCAGGAATAATTCCTGAGTGCAAAACCAAGAGTAACCCCTGTGCATCACCAGGTGTGACCCAAAAAGCCAAAACAACAACAAAACAGAATAAGCTGGCAGAGCAATAGCACAGCGGGTAGGGCGTTTCCCTTGTACGTGGCTGACCCGGTTCGATTCCTCCATCCTTCTAGGAGAGCCCCGCAAGTTACCGATAGTATCCGATAGTATCCCCCCACCCCCTCGCGACAGAACCTGGCAAGCTCCCTGCGTATTCAATATGCCAAAAACAGTAACAACAATTCTCACAATGGAGATGTTACTAGTGCCCACTAGAGTTTATCAATGAACAATGGGATGACAGTGACAGATGACAGTGATAGTTATAGTTAGTGCATTATTTTCATAAGCATTTCCTTAATTGCCAGAACCCAGTGAACATTACCAATATTTCTTCTAGCTTTTTTAGTAGAAAATGTCCCATTACTTCTTGAAAGTCTTAAGGAAATCTGTTCAAAATACAATGCCTTTACCTTGTGTTGTCCCTCAGTAAAACATATGTAAGTTCTAGTAAGAATGGTTCATTGATTAAAATATACATTCATGAAAGATGAAGGAATATGTATTTTTCTTGATGCTACACTTCAGATTCAAAGTATCACCACAATATCAAACTTGAATTGGGACATAAAGTCCACATAACTATCAATGAGAACATTTCAGGGATTAATTTTTATCCCAAATGTACATCTTACTAGCATCACAGATTTAGAATTAGATTAAAACATTTAAAACAATTCACAGAAAATTTGAACATTTATTTCTCCCTTCACAGTAGATACTCATATTTGTATGTCAATGATTAATGGATTTTGCAGAGATAAAAATCTAAAATATTATTTAGTCATGTGATTATTTCTTCTTTTTTAATATGTTTTAAAAATTTGAAACTTTCACATTTTTGCTGATTGCCTGATGTGTTGATGTTGATTTCCCCATTTTGAGAAATTTTTCAGTACCCCCAATAAATTTTGGGAAGACTTTTTTTTTATCATTTTCTACACTTACTATATCTATATTTTTTTACCCCCTGTACCTCCACTGTTTTCCCTTCTTTGCTCAGGTGAGTGTGCTATCTCTGTGACAGTTTCCATGTGACTAGAGAGGAAGAAGAAACGGATCACTTAATATAAAATAAAATAAGACTAAAATTAATTCTAAAAATATATTCTAACCCTTCCAAAGTTAACATTTGTTGCCAAGTATACTTTTGGATCTGAAAAACTATAGATGGGATTTTCCCTATTTGGTATAGATATTTATTTTGGTTTGATTTTAGATAGTGTTTATGAGCATTGGGGTCCTGAAAAATACTTAGTAGCCAGTTTTTAGGGTATTAAATGTATGTATACATATGCTCTTTTATAAACCCTACTGATATGTAATTTACACATTATGACAAAACATGTATTCTTCACCATGGGTTTCATAGGCTTTGCTCATTTGTATTGAAATCTTGAATCTATAGTTAAGCTTTGCCTAAAGTTGAAAAATTTGTATTTCTACAGTAAGATGAAGATTGGTATTATGTACATTAATGAATAGAATGATGACTGGAGAGATTGCCAGAATTTAAGACACTTTCATTGAAATGCACCTGATTCCAGTTTGATCACTTGTAGGGCATGTAGTCCCTGGTACAACGCCATGGGTCACTCATTGCATAGCCAAGAATAGCCCTGGAGTGTGTGAAGCAACAGGTGTCAAACAATAGGTTGGAAGCAACATAGACATAAAAAGTTCTTTTGCTTGTCTCTAGTATAATCAATTACTTTATTTACATAATAGATAGGAAATATTTGGGAAATAAATGGGAAAATATGTACTATTCACCCATTCACCAGTCAACAGATAAGAGACCCACATTTAATCTATATTAACTTTTTTTTCTCATGTTAAAATTGTAGACAATTCACTCTCAAAGGAAATGCTCTTTATGACATGCAAGTCCAAAGCAGACTCAGGTTAGAACCAAAAGTTTTACTGTTTTCAAGTAAAATGCACAGAAATGCCTATCTTACATAACCAATATCTCTGTGGTTCAAATATTTAATGCTGGGATACAGGACAATAATTATAGTTTCTTGAATTGATAAGAATAAAATTAATTAATTAAGAAATGTTTATTTAAACTATAAACGGTAGAAGAGGCCCTACCTTGATTAATACTAGTTGCTGATTTCTATGGTATAAATGCTCATGGCCAATCTTAAGTTACTAGTATAATATCACCTTAATTTTTAGAGAACACTTTTTGTATATGCTACTGGAATTAGAAACATTAGTCAAAAGATGCAAAGCTACTTTAGGATCCAAAGACCTACCATAAAATTTCTTTCAATCAGGTCATGTCAATGGATTTCTCTCTGGTTGGATGCAGCATTCTTCTTTGACAGTACACTATGATTTCTTATACTACAAAATATTTGTAGTTCTCATTATGGTACTACAGGAATGTGGTCTCTCATTATTGCCAGAAAATCAAATATAAAAGTGACATTTGAAATACCAGTTGAAGATGTTTTCTAGTACCAAATAATAATAATAAAAAGCACATTAAGGAAAATAAAGCAGGGTTCCAAATATCTAAGTGTTGACTAACCAGTTACAAAAATAAGTTGTCTTTTACATTGGAAAGGTTGAGGTCTTTTGAACTTTGTGATATGCTACTCAACATCATTGCTTTCGTGCATAGTGGTTTGCACAGAATTCTCTGCCATCATGCTACTAATAGCTTACAGGTAATGCAATATCTATGAGAGTGATGATAAAGATACTGTCAGAGTCTGTGTTTCAATTAAAAAGTCTGTCATCTCAGGAGAATTTGAAAGATGAATATTTCTCATGGATTAGAAATTTTGAAATTTATTCCCCCCAAATTATCAATACATATTTTGTTACTGATTATAAGCATCTTTATATGCACATATATTAAATATTAATCACCACGATGTAACATAATGTTTTATTTCTCATTATTTTTATTTTTAAAGAGGAAAGTAATTATAAATCCCAGGAGCTTTTTTGATTGCTTCATTGGATCTTAGATGAGGCAAATACTCTTTAATTAGAGGCATGATGATACAGATTAACTTTTTTTATAATAATAAAGGGCATATATTACATAAGACAATATTTTCAAGATAAAATCAGCTAAATTTGGCTACATCTTCATAATTATAAAAGCTTTTTAATTTCTTTGAACTTTATTGAATCACCATGAAGTATAAAGTTATTTATAATTGAGTTTTAAGTATACAAAGTTCTAACAACACAAATCCCTTTACTACTGTCCACTTACTCCAACGAATTCCCAATTTTCTCATCCCCTCCAAGTTACCTCTGTGGTTGGTGTTTTACTCTTCCAACATTGTTCTACTATTCCCCTCACTGACCACACCCCACCCCAACACAAACACAAGAGTGGCAAACTCCTGTGGAAGACCAATACTCATGCTCTTCGATTTTCTTGGCTTTGGTCATTTGTTATTTGTTTTAGGGTAGCACTGTAGCACTGTCATCCTGTTGTTCATCAATTTGCTCAAGTGGGCACCAGTAATGTCTTCATTGTGAGACTTGTTGTTACTGTTTTTGGTATATCGAATACGGCACAGGTAGCTTGTTTTAGGGTAGTTTGTTTCGTTATTTATTATTTTTATTTTTATGTTTGTTTGTCATTATTTCAAAACATTCTTTTAGGAGACAACGCAATCCATATTTACATATTCATTGGTTTCCAGATGAATCTCTAACAAATTAAAATAGGCTTGTTCCCTGCTATGGATTATATGTATATTTTTTATTAGTGAATCACTATGAGATAAAGTTATAGACTTATGAGTTCTCATGCTTATGTTTCAGTCATACAATGATCAAGTACCCTTCCCTCCACCAGTGCCCATTTTCCACCACCAATGGTCCCAAGCATCCCTCCCACCACCCCCACCTTATCCCCTTCACCCCACTCCACCTCTATGGTAGGGCATTCCTTTTGCTCTCTCTCTCTTTGGGTGTTGTGGTTTGCTATAGAGGTATTAAGTAGGCATCATGTTCAGTCTATAGTCTATTTTCAGGCCGTATCTCCCATCCGTAGTGGGCCCACCTAGCACCCTTTGCTTGGTGGTCCCTTCTCTATCAGAGCAGATGGTCCTTACATTTTAATTATCTTTTTAATTTATTAATACATTTAAAGGATTTAAAATTAATTCTTTAAATATATTAATAAAATTGAAACAAGAAAAGACCGTTGCCATTTTTCTTATTTAACCAACCCTTTCATTTTTCAGATGAGCAAATTAAATGAACAAAGAGAAGTATCTTTTTCTAATTCAAAATTTTCTTTATGACAGAACTGCATAGTGTGTATGTCTATCTCTTGGCTTCTGTAGCCCTTCAATCATCGATTTTCTAATGCATGCCTAGAATGAGGAAATACATTTGGAATTTCACAGGGACCTTGCCATAAAATTAATTTATATCCCAGAGAATTGTTTTAAATTATAGGGACACTGTTATTCATAACATTGTAAAATTTTCAGTTGCATAGCAATATAATTCATCATATAGTTATGACATTATGCCATCATAAAGGTCCAGTTTCCACCCAACAACGTACAATTAAACCTCTGTCATTTTCAACCAACCCCAGTCCCTTTCCATTTATTAACAACTAATCAGTTTTCTGTATCAAAGGATTTTTCTTTTGATCAATTTTTTCTTTACTTTTTTTCTTTACTTCTTTTTTTTTCTTTACTTTTTTCCTTACTATTATTTACTTACTTGTATTCTAGGTGAGTAAGGTAAGGTCATATAACATTTGTCTTTATCTCATTTGTCTGACTTCACTTAGCAAAGTTTCACCAAGATCCATCTACGTTGTCATAAAAATAGCCATTTTTATTTAAAATTAATTATTGTTGAATATATTATTAAATATATCATATATTATTTATCATTTGAATAATATTTGAGTGTGTATGTGTGTAGCATATTTTCTTGGTATGCTATATGACTAATCATTGGGGAAAAACAGGGCATAATTGAAAGTATATTTCTTCTTGCTTTCTTGAATGAAACGTAATTAATAGCATCAATCAGTTAATAATATACAATGGAAATGTGACATCAAATTATGAGAGTAAACGTTCATTGAATTAGATTTTTATCCAACATTAGCCACACCTGCAGCATGTTTGGCCATTTATAGGCATTTCTTCTTTCTCATCTCAAATTTGAAGTCCTCGTGCTCTGTAAATTATGACCCGAAATGACCCCATAATGCTCTTAACCGTGCAGATATATCAAGGACAGAGACAAAAGTGTTTGCCCAAATGACATTCTGTGTGTCACTGCTGGGACATAATGTAATATAAATATTTGCTGTTTGAGAAATTAGATTAGCAAATGCACGTGGTATTGTCCTGATTTCTGAACATCAGCGAATGCTCACCCATCCATCTCTCTGTACTTCGTGCTTTTCCACTTATGCAAATTAGACTGCCAATTAGCGAGGCTGGCAGGGCATTAAAGAATTTTTGTTAGGATATGATTGAAATACATAGATTTATTTCCTTTTCTTATGACATATCTTTAAGTGGCCAATTTCAAAATATGAATCTTAAGTAGCCTATCCAACTTGATCTTTCTTCTACATCAGAGACAAAATATTCTGAGGAAAGATGCATTTAAAATATGGATTTATCTCCAAACCAAAGGTGAGAAAAGGATTGCTTTCAGGACATAGGAAGAAATGAGATCATGGTCTAAGCACTAAATGCATGCCTCACTATCATTATTAAATTATCAAACTAATATTATTTAATAATGCATATTAACTAATTTGAAGTGAATAAGCTTGTTGACCTCTAGCTGCATAATTTCCACATCATGTCCCTTGATATCTGTAACCTATTAGCTTTATAGGCATGTCATTATTATTTTTCAATTAAAGATTTAAGTGTCTTGGGAAACATCGAGAGAAAATGACAATTAGGTTTAAAACGTGGTCACTCAATTGTTATTGTCAAAAAGACAGCATGTCTTTTAAATTTCATTAGTTTATACAATATATATTTATGTTAATATGATATATATTTTAATAATAATGAGGGTTTACATACTGATCAAGTTTTCTATAACATTAGATCCTAATAAGAGTGTAGCTTATAATTATGTGATGCAATGAACTCATCATTTATATGCTTCTTTCTCTTATATTTCTGTTTTCATTTTACAACTTTTAATGTGTTTGACTTTTGCTATATATTTTACCAGTTAAGCCTATCTTCATGAAATGAGTAGGATTTTATACACTACTAGTGACAAAGAAATTGCAGTAATAAGGCAAAATAGGAAAATTTATGAATTCCCCACAACTGTGAATATAAATCTTTTACTTTTTGAACATGGTACTGCCTCCAGAAAGTGACATACATATGATATACATAAAAGCACACTTACACACACACATGCATGCATACACAGAAGTTATATCTAAGACACTTTTTAGAGGTCCTTATTTTTAAACTCTTAGATAAGATGGTGTGGCTGCCCCTCTCTATCTATAACCCAACCAAATTATTCTGTGACCTTTGTCATCTAATTGTACATGTTCCAATGGAAAGTAGTTCATCCTGCTTGTACACTGAATTGTCTCAAATCAAATCAAGATTATGTTAAGCTGACATGAGGCTAGTCATGGCAGTCTTAAAAGACTATTTTCAGACTTTGTGTATTAATTACAACGGACCCTATTCCAATATGACTGCTGTCCTTGTTTAAGGAGGACATCTCTACACAAAGACAGGCACATACAAGGAAGACACTGAGAGTTAATCAAGTTGTATCTATTCTTATTTTATATCATGGACACCATGTACTGTCTAATGATAGATAATGAGGGAAGAAAAATAAAGTTGCTTTGGTTAGGACAAATATGAATCCAAAAGCGGAAACTCGCTCAACTCAATTTTTGTACTAATTAAAGAAGATATTATTAGTTTAAGGGTTTTCTTCTGTGAATGGACGACTTTGTAACTCTGCAAAAGGAATTTATCTCTGGTATTCAGCTACCTTTAGTGTCAAGGTATATACTACACATATGTACAGTCTATCACACTCATCTCACTTATTATATAGAAAATGCAAATAGTAAATGAATATGAATAGTAAATGAATATGTTCTATTAAGCAGTATAGAAATTTAATCTAACTTAAAAACCTTATTTATGCTTAATCATGACCAATTTATTCTTCTTGAGCATGTCAGGAATATTCCTTCTCCCATCGACTGCCAATTCACTGTTCTCTTTGTCCCTGTCTCATTTTAGTAGAATTTCCATCATGAAATATCACCCATAGAGTGCCTTAAGAGAAATTATTAAAACAGTAGTTCTGGGACCTAAAATCTGGAAATAAGGCTGTTAGCAGTGTTGATTGTTTCTGGAACTGCAAAGGAAAGTCCTGTCCCCAAATCTTTATTTGATTTTCAGATTGTTTCTTCCCTCTGCATGTCTAGCTCTTTTTTAAAATTTCTGTCTGGAAATGCATCTAGACTGTGAACTGAACTACAAAACCAGGCCACCAGGGGAGGGGAAAAGTTTTTTTTTTTTCTCTCCTGGCCTCTTCTTTCTATGGGAGTGGCAGCGGCAGCGACAGCGGCACCCATGTGGCGACTGCCATCTTCCAGACCCCATTAACTAGAGGTATGAGATTGCAGTGATGTGGCTGCTGGAGATCTCAGAAAGGGGAGGGGGTGTTCCCAGACGGGAACCGGAGTGGCCCCACACACGAGGCCACACACAAGAGGCTTTAACACTCCTCTGTTCCTTAAAGACTATGATCCTGGAGGGCTACTAATCACTTTTGGCACCCAGCAGCTTCTTACAGAAATGCACCCAGACTGTGAACTGAGCTACAACCCCAGGCCGCCCGGGGAGGGAAAGCTTTTTTTCTCTCAGTCTTGCCTTTCGGTGACTTCTGGCAGAAATCTCTCTGGATTTAATTACAAAAATATCAGAAATCCAATACTGCGTGGCCATGACAGCAGCCGCGTGAGCTCATATATTCTTCACTCTCAGCAATGGGAAAAACAAATTTTCAAATGATGCCTTTTCAGCAGGTTTGATTGTTGGGGGGAAATTCTAAATAATAATAGTGAGTCCTCTGTTGAAATATTGAATGTACTCAAAGTATAGAGAGGGTAAAGTGAAGATCATTAACCACTCAGGTGGGGGTGTGTGTGTGGGGGGTTCTTGGTGGTGGAACATGTGCACTGATGAAGGGATGGGGGTTTGATCATTATATGACTGAGACTTAAACCTGAAAGCTTTGTAACTTTTTTCACATTTATTCAATAAAATAAAAATTAAAAATAAGTAAATAAATAAAAATAAAATTTCTGTCTGGTAGGGTGACTCCCCAGCACTACTCAGGGGTCTGAAGTCCACATGTGGCATTCTTCAGACTCGTGATGTGGTGCTTCAGACTCTGACAGTGCTGGGGTCACCTTGGAGACACTGATGCTTTGGAGTCACTAGGACTACACATGAAGGTTTCCCCAGGGCCGGGCAGTGCTGGCTGGGGATTAAGCTCAGGTCCTTGTACTTGCACTTTATGCCTTTGAGTATTTTCACGAATCTTGAAATATTCTCTTTTATAAGGGTCCATTTCATATTGAATAAAGCTTTGGCAAATAACTCTATGTTAAATGGGTTGTATCATCCAAGATCTATCTTGAGGTTGAAAATATAGCACAGGAGGAAAGGGTACACAGCGGACCTATGTTCAATCCCCAGTACCACATATTGTCCCCAAACACTGCCAGAAATGATATCTGAGCACAAAGCCAGGGGTAAACCCTGAGTAAACATCACTGAGTGTGGTTCCAAAATCAACCAACAAAGCACACAACCAAACAAATATCTATTTTCAAATAAGATCACATGGTGAGATCTCAGCAGTAGGAACCAACTTGCCTCTTTTTAAAGGCACACAGTTCAACTTATAACTGTCCTACATATTACATGTCCCTTCCATTTTTCTTCACTCTTTATCAGATCCCTCTCTGATCATTCCACTTAAAAATCCACCTAGGAGCCGGAGTGATAGTACAGTGGTGTGTGGGTTGCCTTCACACAGCCTACACAGGTTCAACCCCTGGCATCCCATACGGCCTCGAGTATCACCAGGAGTGATCCCTGTGCAAAGAACTAGAAGTAAGGCCTGTGCACCAATGGGTGTGGCCCCAAAGCCAAAAAAGATAAAAAAAGCACCCTATTTCCAGACAGACTTGTGCTCCACTCCCTTAACCTTACTTTGAGTTCATGAATGGCATTACTATTTAAACCTGTACAATAAAATCAACAGGATAAAATCTGTTGCATTATTACATAATTGCATATTGCATAAATCAATGCAGATTAAAAAGAAATTATCACCCCTTTATGACCAGAAAAAATACTAAAACAGATCTCAGATCTCTAGTAATCAATCTTACAGACCAATCTGAAAGGACTATTTAGTAAAAAATAATTAAATAACTTCCAAAAGAAATCAAAAGAAGACACATAGACATGAAAATGTGTCTCTTGTTAATGGACTGAAAGAATCAACATTGTTGGAATGACAATCTTACTGAGAATAACTTAGAGTTGTAATGTGATCCGCATAAGAACCACAAACAAACAAACAGAAAGCTGAATAAACAAAATACCCACACACAAAAATACAAAATCTGAGAAAAAAGGAAAAACACACAACTTTTATTTCATGTCATACACAAAGACAACTTCAAAATAGATGCAAAACCTTATAATATAAACCCTGTTTCTTTAAAATACATTGAGGAAAATATAGGTGGATCTCCCCAAGATCCTGACATTAAAAATATCTTCAATATTATGACTCTATTGTCATCAGAAACAAAAAGGTGGAATGAAAAACTGAGACTATGTAAAACCAAAAAGTTCTGCACTGAAAAAGAACAGACCCAAAATTAAGGAAATAAACACCCTATTGACAGAGAGAATAAATGCATATTATATATGGCACTCAAACTCAATTACAAAACTACATACAAACCCATCCAAATATGGGAAGAAAAGATTAATAAACATTTACAGTAGACAAAGATTGCCAGCAGATGTGTGTAAAGATATTCATCATTACTACTAGGGAAGTGCAAATAAAAACCACTAACATCTCACACCACTGAGAATGGTGTATATAATAGTTTGGGGTCAGGAGAGGTAAACATTGATGATGGGGATATGGTAAAATTGAACTTTCATTCACTGCTATTGGGATGTTTGCCTGGTTCTGTCAAACAAATTTCTAAACATTTTTCTAAGCATCTCATAAAACTATTACTTCTATACATTTTAAGTGGTTCCATTCACAGACCTTCATGGATCACAAAAGCGTTAATTTAAAATACACACATACACATACCTATGTAGACTGTGGTATTCTTAAAATAGTGAAGATTTGAAAACAATTCAGATGCTTAACACAAACGAATGGATAAATAAGTTGTGGTATATATCCACAATGGAATAGTACTCAGTTATGAGAAGCTAGACTCTTGCAGTTTGTTGCAACTTAGAATTGGAAGGTATGAGGTGAAGTCAGAAAGTAAGACAAACACCAATCTTGCTCATCTAAGGAATATAATGAAACAAAAATAGGTTCTTAGAAAATCTCCAATGGAAATACCCTGTAATAGGATCAATAGAAATGTCAACAACTAAGACTAAAGAGGTGGGGAGATGCTGAAGGGACCACAAAACTGGAGAAGGGACCTCAATACACTGGTAGTGAGATGGTTAGAGCATCACTGCAAGCATTAAAGAATTATTTCAATATCATAGTAGATTGGTGGGCTGGAGCGGTAGCACAGCGGTTGGGCATTCACCTTTCACTCGGCCGGCTAAAGTTTGATTCCTCCGCCCCTCTCGGAGAGCCTGGCAAGCTACCGAGAGTATTGAGCCCGCGTGTCAGAGCCTGGCAAGCTACTCGTGCGTATTGGATATGCCAAAAACAGTAACAATAAGTCTCTCAATGAGAGACATTACTGGTGCCCGCTTGAACAAATCGATGAGCAACGGGATGACAGTGACAGTAGATTGGTGATAGCTCAGTAAAATAGCAAATTTTAATAATAACACTATGACTTATATAACATTTATTTTACTGATTTACCTTTTTTAAAAATCTTACGGGGGCTGGAGTGATAGCACAGCGGGTAGGGCATTTGCCTTGCATGCAGCTGACCCAGGTTCGATTCCCAGCATCTCATATGATCCCCCGAACACCGCCAGGAGTAATTCCTGAGTGCAGAGCCAGGACTAACCCCTGAGCATTGCCGGGTGTGACCCAAAACCAAAAGAAAAAAAATATTACTTCTTCTGCACCACTTAAAGTTCTGGGGTGTAGGGAGATTGAGTCTCTCCGTCCACCACTCTGTGCTCAGAGTTTACTCTTGGCTTGGTGTTCAGGGGGTAGCATATGTTGTGCGTGATACCTAGCCTACATTGGAAACTTGCAAGGCAGCTGCCCTCCCCATTTCATGATCTCTGTAGCCCTTGAATTCCTTTCTTAATGAGGACTAACACATAGTAGATGCTCATTAATTGTTTCCTAAAAAGTGAAAATAGGGGCTGGAGCAATAGCACAGCGGCTCGGGCATTTGCCTTGCACGTGGCCGACTCGGGTTCAATTCCCAGCATCCCATATGGTCCCCTGAACACCACCAGGGGTGATTCCTGAGTGCAGAGCCAAAGTAACCTCTGTACATCGCCAGGTATGACCCAAAAATCAAAAAAAAGAAAAAGAGTGAAAATAAACAAAAGGAAAAAATAAGTAATATCTGCTCAGTGGTACTCATTTTGTTGTTTTTCTTACTGTTTTGTTTGATTCTAAAGTACCATGAGTTACAATACTTTTAATGACAGAGTTCCATACACACATCATCCCTCAAAAACCCCTCAATAATTATCTCAAAACTCATTTTTTAAAAAATTGTTATTAAACAGCCATGATTTACTATGCTAGATAGTTGTATTTCAGGCATACAATAATTCAACACCAATCCCTCCACCATTGTCAACTTCCCTCCACCAATGTTCCCAGATTTCTTCCCCATTCCAAACCCCACTCCATCCCTGCCTGTCAAGTTGACAAACACATCACAAAACTTCAGTGGTTGCCACTTAGATCTCATGTTTTCAGTTTGTTGAACCTGTTTCTTATGAATATGGCTATACCCCTCATTCTTATCAGTGGCATAACTAAAGCCCTGGTGCCTGCTAACCCATTACTTCTTGTTCTTTTCCCACCCCTTGGTTTCTTTCCTTCTTTGTCTGTCTCCTCTCTAAACATGGGGATCAAGGATGATCTAAGCCCCCCACCCACTCATTACTACAATACATTTCCTCATCCAGTATTCTGTGATCCACGGATAAGTGAGATCATTCTGTGTCTGTCTTTCTTCTTCTGGCTCACTTCACTTAGCATGTTACCTTCCAGTTCCAACCATATTGCAGCACATTGAATGATTTCATCATTTCTTGCAGCTACATAGTATCTCATTGTGTCTAGATGCCACATCTTCATAACCCATTCATCTGTCATTGGATACCTAGGTGGATTCCATATCTTAGTTATTTTACTGAGTGAATAACAGTGTGCATAAATCGTTTTGAGAGAGTGTTTTTGTGCCCAGGAATAGATGCCACAAATTGGAATTGCTGGGTCATATGGTAGTTCAATTCTAAGTTTACTGAGAACTCTCCATAATGTTTTCCGTGGGGCTTGTACCAGACAACATTCTCACCAGCCTTGGATTAGAGTTCCTTTTTCATTTTCATCATGTCCCCACCAAGACAGATTGTTCCTACTGTTTTGATATGTGCCATTCTCACTGGTGTGGGATGGTATCTCATAGTCTTCTTGATTTGGATTTAAGCACTCAAGTTTTAAACTTCATTATCTTCACTCTCAACATGGGAGTAGGCAGATTACACAACATACCTGGAAGAGTTCAGTGAAACAATTTATTACTCCAGAGACCTCTATGCTCCATGGCATAGCCAAACCTAATGCATTATTTAAGCACAGTTGTCAGCAGGAAAAGAAGCGACCAGCAGGGGTTTTTAACCATTATGAATTTTATTTTCTTATTTAAAGCTACCACAGGGGAACTCCTATTAGAAATACCCACTTAAGTGTCATCAAAGTTATAGAATGAAAGTTAGAGTCTTGTATATTAGTTGTGGTAAAATGATACCAGGAAATTTCTCAAATCCCATGTGTTTATTTTGGAACTAAAGAATCTCTCCACTCACTGGTTCTAAATCCTGAACACCATAATGCATTCACCAAGGGACAGGACTCACTAAAATCACTGTGTTCTTTGACCCATATTTTGGTTTTAAAATCATTTCCAAAACTTAGCTTGTCAGTGTCATGATTTGAAAAAGGGATAAAATATAGAAATTTGTACTGCTTCCCTTTCCTCTTTTTTCCCTTTCCCTTCCTTCCTTCCTTCCTTCCTTCCTTCCTTCCTTCCTTCCTTCCTTCCTTCCTTCCTTCCTTCCTTCCTTCCTTCTTTCTTTCTTTCTTTCTTTCTTTCTTTCTTTCTTTCTTTCTTTCTTCCTTACATCCATTCTTTTGTTCATTCTTTATTTTGTTATTTTGTTCATTCTTTCTCTCTACCTTTCTTTCTTCCCTTTGCTAGCTCTTCTTTAGCAAATGAGGCTCATAAAGGTGCCAGTTATTAATTAATTCAGTTACATGGTGCTTTGAGCTTAACATTTTTGCTGTAATTGTTAGCTAATATGCCTCTTGGGAAATGTATTCCAGAAAGGACAATCTACACATTTAGTACTCTGTAATAAAACAAATATTTATCAAAGAATCAACTTTAGGAAACATATTAAAACTAGAAGCTAATTTACAAGATAGGCTAATAAAATTCCAATATTCCAATGCCACTCATCTAAAATGGACTCAGTTACTGATCAACTACATACAAATTCAAGCCACCTAAATTTTTCCTGCTAATACATGCTTAGAGGATGAGGGGGAGGCGAGCTTGGATTTTTAGTTCCAAAAATGCTACTCAGCAACTTACTAGGTCTATAACATTGGCCAAGTCTCTTTCTAAACCTATTTTTCCACCTTTAAAATGGAACCAATTTCATCTTGAGATCTACATGTGAAAAATAAATTCAAGTTTTGGGAAAGAGCTCAAAGTTGTTGCATTTCTGCTATGTTGATAATTGGTATTCTAAATCTATTATTTATTTAGCTCCATAATTTTGGCTCATTCGTACATTTATTCATGGTGCATTGAAGCTCTTTGCTTTTACATGTTAGGCAACAGGGGCCACGTTTGTTGATATCTCTATTATTGTCTAAAAATGGCAAATCAATGACAATGAAAATGATAGTTATAGAAACTAACAACCATAGCATGGTTGTGTTAAGTGTCATTTCAATAATATGAAACTTGCTCTCTCATTATTCTATTTTACATATAGGAAACTGTCTTCCAGATTTTCACACTTCCTTTCTATATTAATTATCATATAGAAAGTGGTAAATACTATATATCTAGCATAATGTCTGATTAATTTATTGTTATTATTATCATAAAAAGCATATGTCTTGTCTTCATGAGTTCATAATCTCTTCTACCACTGTGAGATCTCTGAGAGAAGAGGGAATATAAAATATATTATTTATTATTATTTTCTAAAACATCGCATAGGCAATATTGCAAATTTAGAGAAAGAGCAATAGAGCAAGAGATTAGGAGAGGGGAATATCAAGAAAGAGAGAGGGTAGATAAGAAACAGATGAATAAAATATGCTTATCTTTTGTTTTCATATATATGCCATCATGTTTCTTACATATTGACAATTTTAAGAGAACTATTAGTGTTGAACATGCCAGCTCAACTAACTCTCATGGCTTTGACGGGTAAGAGTTGCATTTTCCAATAATCTTGTATGGTTGTATATCAAAAAGTATGTTGCTGTATTTTAATGCCTGCCAACATTCTCATCAGATAGATTCAGCCAGCCAGCACTTAACTGAACTTTGAAATATTTTGAAATAATTATGTTCACCAAGGCCGTCCACATAGAGAGATTCTAAACTGTGATTTATATAAAACCATCTCTCATTTTAGTATCAGGCAATGAAAAATGGCGTTAGGAGTTCAAGGTACAAGGATAGTGCTTATATTTCCTTTACATCCTTGTTTATACTGTGTTGACTATCCTAAAACAGAAGTGACTTAGTCCTACTGCTAGCAGTTTTGAAAAAGTAGGCTAAAATATTGTTATGTCTCGCCTGCATTGTAAATCTATATTTACTTAGCCTAACTCTTCCCTTCACCCTAGTCATTCATTTTCTTCTATTCTCCACACCATTAGATTTTGAGTACAAAAAATGTTACGGGATTTTTAAAAAGTAGATATTGACTATTTTTAAAAATAGATGTTGAATTTGAAACAAGTTGTTATTACAATGTTATATTTGAAAATAATGAAGGAATAGTTTGATATTTCTTTATTATTTTATTTATTCAAGTGTTTATTTCTATTTTTAATAGTCATTTCTTTATATGTATATAGTTCTATTTTGTCAAATCCTATACATAAATAGCCAATGTTCAATGGTCTGGGAAGAGGAAGAGATACACAAATACAACATTAAAATATGGTAGTATAACTATAACTGACACACACATGTTTTTATGTGTATAAATGTATAATGAATTTTTTTCCTTTTCCTTTTAACAGTCCATAAAATACTGCTGAATGTCTTTTTACCATCAGAAAATTTCTCCTTTGGCTATAAATGATAGGGGAATTAGGACAAAAAATTTAGTAAAGGATTCAGAATATTAGACTTCCATTTTCTATAGGATGTACACCCAAATGTTTTTTATAAAAAATGGTATTTTAAGAAAAATAACTGTTTCAGGTACACAATGTTCCAACAGCAATCCCACTACAGTGCAAATTTTCTTCTGTAAGAGCACAGAGAAGCAGTATCTTTCTTTGCTTCAGAAATCATAGAAGACTGATAGGTGAAGATATGAAATCTTGCTTTTGGATGTTAGAATGGAAATAAAAGACAGGTAGGATAAAGCATTCTAAGAAGAAAAATTGGCATAAAATATTAGCTGACACACACATCTGCCATATGGAAGATATGTCCATGTAGCAGGTAACCCAATAGAAAAAGTGAAATGATGAAAGTCTAAGTGTTTAACTTCTGTCCATGCACTAAGCTGTTATACAAATAAAATGGTGAAGAAAGAAAAATCCCAAAATTATATTCATAAAAGGACCGAAAGTTCGAAAATGCAGATATACATATGTAGAGCTACATGGTTTTATACCTTGACATTCTAGTGTTTCTGAACTCTAACAGAAACTCATGCATATCTAAGTTACAAGAGGACATATTCTCTTCTGGCTATTTGAGAATGCCATATAAAAATGTATATCCCTAATGTGACAAGAAAATGTTTCCTCAAAGCCATCTATTGCCAAGGATTCACTGTGGTCTAATTGTCTGGAAAGTGACCATATATTCTGGCTTCATGAATGTATTGAAGAGGCTGTTGCTTTTAATACCTGTGGAGCTTTCACTCAATGAAGCAGGTGCAGAGGATTTGTGAGAAACCTGTGTTTCAGTCATTTTCAATATGAAGGAAGAGAGGGATAACCCAGAATGAGAAGGAAATCTTTGTAATTTCAATCATTAGGAGCTCACTTCCAAAAAGGTAAACAGCTGGTCTTAGCTTCTAATTTTTTCAGAAATTTGGTACTTCTCTCACTGGATTAAATACAAAAGAAACATATACACACAAACACACACAGACACACACACCACATTGACTATACAATTATTAAATATCTCAATTCCGTTTTTCTTCTTTTCACACAGATGTGAGAGTCCTAATGTCTAGGGATAAATTCTTTAGAACATGTAAGTATTGGCAGGGAGTCTCTTGCCCATGTGCCTGGTTGTCTTTCCCGGGGCCCCTCAGAGGTGATGCGCTCAAGCTTCCCTCCCCGCCCCGAGCAGAGCTCCCACAGCCAAAGACCTCCGAAGCCTAGCCACACCTGTGCTCAAGGCCCCTCTCCACACTTTCCGACGAGTCTCACACATGAAGGTACTGGCGGAGGAACCCAGGTGTGTGGGACCCAGAGCTGAGATCTCCAAGCCTGCTCGGACCAAAACTGGGCCTCTTCCGCCCAGATTTCCCATTTTCCAGTAGCTAGGTGGTCACACCCAGAGACTGCCCCTGGCACCACCAACGGCCAGCATCCAGAGACTTAAAAGCAAGCTCGAGGAAGCGCATGACTACAAAGCAACTGAGCGATACCTTATAACCTACTTCACCCTCTGGGAGAAACTGGCTAGCTACCAAGAGTTTCCTGCCCACATGGGAGAGCCTTGCAAACTCCCCATGGTGTATTCATATGCCAAAACCAGTAACAAGCTGGGTCTCATTCTCCTGACCCTGAAAGAGCCTCCAATGGGGCATCATTGGGAAGGATGAGTAGAGAGAGCCTTCTAAAATCTTAGGGCTAGGATGAATGGAGACATTACTGAGATCGCTCGAGAAATTCGACGATCAACAGGATGATGATGATGATGATGATGATGATGATGATGGTGATTTAAATATTACATTATATAATTTAGACTCATATAAAGTTATGAGCATTTTAAACTACACTTTACAGGAATGATGGGGTGGCAGAAAAAAAAATAAATTTGAAACTAGTGGACAATGAAGAATTTTTCCCCTTCTTTTTTCACAGTCCATAGAATTATGGTGGAAATTATATTATCATCAAAAAATTTCTCCCTGGACTATCAGTGATAGTCAAGGAAAATTGGACAAGAAATTTAGTAAAGGATTCAGAATATTAGATTATGCATTTTCTATAGATATATGCACAACTTTTTAAATAAAAATGGTATTTTAAGAAAAATAATGTTTCAGGTACACAATGTTCCAACAGCAACACAACTACAATGCATATTTTCCCCCACAAATGTCCACAGGTTCCCTCCCACTCCCTTAACTCATTCTACCTTCTCTGCAGGCACTATTTTTTACAATTGAAACACCGTGAGATACACAGTATAACAGGTATTCATGATTGGATTTCAAATATACAATGTTCCAACACCCATTCTTCCACCTGTGTTTATTTTCCACCACCGATATCCCAATTTTTCCTCCCTCCAACCCCTACACCCAGCCTGCCTTTATGGCAAGTACTTTTCTTCTCTCTCTTTTCCCTTCGCCCCCACTTTGTATTATAGTGCAATACAGTTACTGGGAGGTCATCATGCCTGTTCCTTTACCTACTTTGTGCCCGCAGTTCTTATCCAGAGTGATCATTTCCAGCTATCATTATGATAGTGGTTCCTTCTCTGTGTTTTCTCCCTGAACACTTGAGTCAGTCTTCCAACAGTGGACCAAAACTCCTGGCCCCTGTTTCTACTGTTCTTGAATATTAGTCTCATACAATGTTCTCTTATCCCACACATGTGGTGCAATCATTCTGTCTGTTCCTTTCCTTCTGATTCATTTCACTCAGCATAATATTCTCCATATTCATTCATTTATAAGCAAATTTTATGACTTTTTTTCCCTAGCAGCTACATAATATTCCATTGTGTGGATGTACCACAGTTTCTTTAAGCCATCTTCTCAGGCACTCAGGTGGGTTCCAGACTCTTCCTATTGTGAATAGTGATGCAATGAACATAGAAGTGCAGACGGCATTCCTGCTGAGTGTTTTTGTGCCTCCGGAGTGTAGTCCCAGAGTGGTATTGCTACAATATAGTGGGTCATATGGAAGGCAGGCACACTTTTAAGTTTGATTATTGGAGTTTGGGTCTTACGCATACAATGTTGTTGCTTTATGATTTAAATTAACATCTAACCCACACCGAGACCTCTTACCCCCTTTCCCGTTATCTCCTATCCACCTCGTTTTACTCCCCCCCCTCAATTTTTCTGCTTCTTTGTCCTTATGTATATAACCTAGGGTTCTGAGTGCTCTAGCTATCCATACGGTGATACCTTGCATTCACTTGTCCTGTTATTCTATCACTGACAAGTGAGACGATCCAGTGTTTGTCTTTTTTTTCTGACTTCTTTCTTAATTGCTTAATAGCTTCATCAAAAACCCAAAGGTTCAAAGACTTGAACCATTTCAGAAATTAAAACAGTCATATAAGTTTTCTGTTTTCCCTTCTGCTGCAGCAGCCATCACTTTGGATTTCCTAAGAACCGGTGTGTCTTAGAAAATGCTGTATTTTTTTCTTTTTTATCATTACCACTCAACTACCATTTCAGGAATCCACTCTTCCACTCTCTTTATTCAGGCTTGTGGAAACAAATATTATAAACTGGTGAGAGTTTATCTGGACTCAGGGAATAGTTGAATGGTTAATCAAGTCCTCTTACTTGGCAATCCTTTATGAGTAGACAAATGACAAGATAAATGGTGGCCTTTATAGAATAATAAACAGTTTGGAACAACAATAGCATCAAGAAATAGTACCTTCATGAGTGAGGCTCATCCAAATGTGTGGAGAGGGGCCTTGAGCATGGCTGTGGCTAGGCTCCGGAGGTCTTTGGCCGTGGGAGCTCTGCTCAGGGCGGGGAGGGAAGCTGGAGCCTACCCTCTTCGAGGGGTCCCAGGGAAGATAGCCAGGGCCAGAGACTCTCTGACTTACAAAGAGTCAAGAACAGAAAAGTAATAAATATATGAATAATAATCAATACATAAGGGCTATCTTTTTTTTCTTTTTGGGTCACACTCTATGATGCACAGGGGTTACTCCTGGCTCTGCACTCAGGAATTACCCCTGGCGGTGCTCAAGGGACCATATGGGATGCTTAGAATCGAACCCAGGTCGACCGCATGCAAGGCAAATGCCCTACCCGCTGTGCTATTGCTCCAGCACCAGATAAGGACTATTTTAAGACTCCCAAGGAAACAGGACCAGAGGTTTTGAACTTTAGATGACAGAAATATTTAGATAAAGACAGAGTACAATACACTATTTTGGTGTGAGGAGTAATGTACTCTAGAAGATAATAATAAAACACATACATAGCCACTCATCTCCCCTTTGCAAGGATTTCCGCCCTCATTTATTAAGGCAGAGACATATGGCAAATGGATATGCTGCCACAATACTTTTCTGTTCTATTTTGTTTCGGGGCTATATCTAGCTCTATTGAGGTCTTACATCTGACACTGTGCCAAGGAATACTCCTTTTCAGGATTAGTGGACCATATGGATTGCCAGGGATCAAACCTGGGCCGGCAGCATGCAAGGCTACCTACCCTCTGCACTATCACTTTGACTCCACTACCACAAATATTTTTAAAAATATAATAATAGGAAAAGATAGAATTTAAGTCTGCTTAATTCTAAGGAAAACTTCCCATGGTGTCAGAATGTGTGGAAAGAGAAAAGTGGGAGGGGAGAAAGAAGAAAGTAAAGTCCAATCAATGTTACTTGATAATTGTTTTGGTTGAGAAGAAAATGGAGAATCAAACATAAACAGCACAAAAATTTGGTAGAACATTTACATCTCTAGCTGCTCTGTTTATGGAAGAAAGGAAGTGATGTCAGAGAAAAGAATCTCGATTTTCCTGTCATAGTATTATTGGCTTTTACATATTTAACTAGAATTCACTAAGCAATTACCCCAAAATAAAATATCAAGGTTAGGAAGCATCTAATAGATATGACTTAGTGACTATCATTTGAGAAATGAGCAATTTTGTGAAAGAGGGTTAAATAGGTACATAAGTAATAAGTTAACAAAAGAGATAACATCTGCTGCAAAATTGGCTGAGGATGTATCTGGATGGTTAGTCCCATACGGAGACTGGAACTCTGATGAAGATGGACAGTTTTAACACTAGACAGGAAGCTAGACCCTTGGTCAATTAAATATGTGCTATGCGCAATAAATTTTCTTAAGTTGAACTTGTCCATCCTTCACAAATGAAAATATTAAAAAGGCAGATTTATACCACCTTTAATGAAGGGATCACATATTTAAAGCAGAGAAACAAATTATGAACCCATCATGTAATCTGAGGTTATAAGTTATAAATTACTGACATTCTGCAAAAATAGCAAATAATTGCCTTTTTAGAATTGTCTCTTATTTAATTAGATCAGTGATAGATCCTTTAAAAATTTGTTTTTCTTTGAATACTGTAATATTGCTTCTTATCTTTTGTAAGGTTTACCTCCTACTGAGATCTGTAATATTTATTTCTATCTTTAACCTACAGGTGCTTGAGTTAGGACACTAATGTTGGGAAATATACTGCAAAGTAACAGGCACTCCTCTGTGAAGGTTAAGATGGACTTTCAGAGATAATCACTGTTTAGATGTCAGGTTTGACATATATCTTCTAAATCAGTTCCTGAAGCACAGACATTCATTTATAGGAGATGACCTGATTTACTATGAAGAGCAATTCATTGGGAAGAACATTTTCTTGGGGAGAAAAAAACAGTAATCAAAGCTCTTTGAAAGTGTGTGTGACTATTTTACCATGAACCTTGATAAAAGAGCTCAAGTCTAGGATGATGGATGGATAAGAAATAGAGGTAAAAATACACATATACTGGGGCCAGAAAAATGGTCAGGGTTAAGGCAAACCTCTGTTCAGTCTCTGGCACCATATATGGTATCCTAGGTAAAGCGAAGAATAATTCCTGATCATTTCCAGGGGCGGCGCCAAAAGCAAATAATTTTTTGAAACTATATATAATACATATATGTATAGGTATATTAATAAACAACAACAACATTAATACTATGCATAGTATTAATACACACTTTGCATATAGTCACTTTGAGCATATTCAGTAGTGCTCAGAGACTATTCATTCCTGGCTCTGTGCTCAGGGAGTGCTCCCCACTGGTGCTCAGGGGACCCTGTGATGCCAGGAATGGAGTGTGCAGACAGCACACGCTGAATATCTCCTGAGAGCATCGGCTGAGCTATCCCTCCAGTCCCTTTTTCTCAATAACGAGTATTACAATTGTTAAACTAAATTTAGAAGGAATGCTCACTCCTACCCTAAATTTCAGAACTCTGTTGGTAGAGTAGCCCAGGGCAGCAGGCTGCACTGGTCAGCTTTTATCTGCATTCAGGTCTCCTTCCAATTTATAAAATATTTGCTCTGGGTCTACAGTAATTCTGACAAAGAATGAGCTTCTCAGATGCCTTTTGAAAAAGAATGCCTAGCTGTTAGGGTTTGGAAAATAAGCCAGAGGTGAGGTTGACAGGTGGTGTAGGGGGGAAACAGACAGACCTGACAGTTTATTTTTAAGCATTTCAAACTTTGGCGGATCAATGTTCTGAAAGGGTTTCCTTCTGATTGTTCTTTTGAAAGTAAGAACTGCCAGGACTACAACAGAAAGTTGACACCTATTCACTCCAGCACTTAGAGAAAGCTAAGAGGGAAAAGAAAGACGTTCAATTCTATTTATTGTGGTGTTCAAAGCAATGAATAGTGGAGTTGCTGATGAAAAGCATTTTCCATTATATTGACTGCAAAGTCTCAATGATTTGGGAGAGTGAGGAAGTAAAACTTTTTGCACTGGGATAGTTTGCATGTTCCTTCCCCGAGGAACCTGAACTGGATTCTCAGTCTGGGGATTATTCATCCATACATGCACAAAAACATACAATTTTAGGTTATTGCTCTATCATAATATTTCTATAACGTTGGGCTATTTTAAAATAATTATTGAAAAATAATTTAAAATCATTATTTGATTGCCATCTCTTACATTTTATGAAATACATATATTTCCAGATTGCTGTATAAATCAATCTACAATTCCAAACTTGGCCCTTGCTATTTGATCTGCTATTTTATGTTACTATTTTTATATTCCTATTTTATAACATTTTATCATCACCTATATTATGCATTTGTATTTTCTGTGAGTGTGAATGCATGTTCTTACAAGCCAGATATAGAATGCTTGGTATTCTGTGGTGAGAAATCATATGTTTCTTTGCAGATAACTACATACTGATCAATATTTAATGAATTGAACCTTTGCAACTTTACCCATCTTCCCAACCCCCCTTCACTTTTTTACTTTGAAGTTGATCACAATTGTAAAATATGATGTTAAAATAGGTATAGGGGGGAACTGGAGCAATAGTCAGTGGGTAGGGTGTTTGCCTACATGCAGCTGACCAGGGTTCAATCCCTGGCATCCCATATGGTCTCCCCAGCACTGCCAGGAGTAATTCCTGAGTGCAAAGCCAGGAGTTACACCTGAGCATCGCTGGGTGGCTGGGCGTGACCCAAAAAGCAAATAGATAGATAGATAGATAGATAGATAGATAGATAGATAGATAGATAGATAGATAAAATTAAATAAAATAGTTATAGGACACTTTAGAACTAAGAGGTTATGGTGTTTTGAAGTCACTAGACCATCTTTTTTTAATTTTTTTTTTGGAAATGATGGGTGTGACTTTGAAATTTTTAGCCAATCTTTCAAGGGTTCCCATGCAAAGGCCCAAGGACGCAGATGCAATGCTGTTTGGGGCTTGCAGTGCTGGGGATTTGGGCCACCCTGACATTCTGGGGTCCTCCAGGGTCACACCCTGAAATTCTTCAAGGCCCATGTGTTGCTAAAATAAAGCCCATCAACTATATAGTCTTTTGGCTCCAACTGTCATTTGTTCAACAGAGATAAAGCTGTTCTATGAGGTTGTAGAAATGAATCAGACAATATGTCCTTTATGATTCTAGTCAAAGAAAAAGTAAAAAAAAATAAATGACGGTGTAATCATATAGGTAGAGATAAATGTATAGTAATGAAAAAATAAAGCTACCTTTCTGTGTTCAAGTAACATTGAACCCCCTTCCTTATAATAGTGAAGAATAAGACACTGACTGTATGCCTGAAAACCAACTCTGAAAAGACGGTAGGTGTGTAAAGCATTAGCCAATCCTCATGAAGACTTGCTGCTAAATTTTTATTATATTATCAAGTTTCTCAATAAGGCCCTTGGAAAAAGTCACTCTTATTAACTTTGGGTTGGCAAGACTTAAGCTTCTCTTGGGAGAAAGAAAGAGAGTGACAGTGAGAGAGAGGAAGAGAGCAAAAGAGAGAGAGGGAGGGAGGGAGAGGAAGGATAGGGAGGGAGAGTGTGAGAGAAGGGGCAGGGATAGAGGGAGAGGGAAGAGAGAGGGAGAGAGATAAGAGAGACAGTATGTATGTGTGTGACAGAGAGAGAGAGAAAGAGAGAGAGAGAGAGAGAGAGAGAGAGAGAGAAGAAAGTCAACTGCCATAGAGAAAGGCAGGGGGTGGGTGGGGTGATGGGAGGGAACCAGGGGACACTGGTGCTGTGAAATGTCCACTGGTGGAAGTAAGAGTGTTGGAATACTCTGTGACTGAAATCTAATCTTGAACAGCTTTGAAAGAGTCTATCTCACAGTGATTCAATTCAAAAAAAGTTAAATAAAAAATCTAAATAAAAAAAAATTTTAAATCTTCTCTTGGGCAAAGAACAAAGTATTTGCTGAGGGACTAACAATTTAGATTAATATAGCCATTGCTGATGTTTTAAAGATGTAACCAGAATGGTGAGAGAAGCAGTTCTCAGACTTGGTTACACATCGGAAGAAGTTGCAGACTATTGCAGAAGTTTCCTGACTGCACCTCAAGTAATTAAACTGGGGACTCTGGGGATCAGATCCAGGTTGTTTTAAGTCCCTAAATGATTTTCAATGTTTAACCAAGTTTGAGAATCAGTGGGTTAGAAGTGCGTTTCTGGACTGTAATTAGTTCTATATTGCCTGGTGATCTTGGTGATATGAAGATTCTGATTCAGTGGGGCTAAGTCAGAGCCTGCATTTCCGGCAGACTCACAGGCAATGCCGCTACAGTCATCAGAACTAAGGAATCTTTTAATTTGTTCCTCTGCTAAACTCTGAACAAATTCTTAAATATAAGGTGATTAGAATGGTCACATAGACTTTACGTAATAACTTTACTGTTTATTTCTTTCTTTCCTTTGCCAAAGAACTGACCTATAGTACATGGGTAATTTTAATGTTTGATGTAAGTAGCTAAGATGATATGTCCATGGCTAATTAAAAATAGCAAAATCTGATTTTGGGGCGGTAAATGGGGGGATTTTGAAGCCACCTTTGCTTCATAAAGAAGTCAGTGACTTAAATTACTGTGCTACTGAGTTTATATAATTTTATTGAAACTGTCTCTTTAAGTAGTTTTGCGGATTTTATCATAGAGCTAAAACTATCTTCTACAATCTCCAGTTAATTTTGGATGCTGAATTTTGAATGGCTAGTGCTCATGGTCTTTGGACTCAAATTGTTGGAGTTCAAATCCTGCATCAACAGCATTCTGAACAAGAATACTCACATCTCTCATTTTACTTACAATAGGGATAAAAATATGACACATTACGTGTGGTTGCTGTGAAGACTGAATGAGGTGGCAATTTACAGGCGCTGAGAATAGAGTTGGACTTCGTCACCCACCCTGGATATAACTATTACAATTTCACATTCGTCAGAGAGACAGTACCGAAAAAGGAAATAGTATAACACTTTACAGAACACACAGACATTTTGCGAACTCAAATACGTGGTCATTCTTTGTTCCGAAAGGGCATATTTTTCCTCACTTCCACTTTTCCTCCCCCAAGGACAAGTATTTGCAATTTGTAACTTGACAGGATGACTTCATATACCAAATACACTTTAAAAGCACCTCCTACATGACAGTCACTGTTCTAGGTGCTGGGTGTTGCATCAATGAACCACCCCAAATTCCTATTGCCACGAAGCTAACATTTGAAAGGAGGTGTCTCACAATGGGTGGCGGGGTGGGGGCGCGGTGCGTGGGGGAGGAGTGAAAATAGCTTGCTGGGTAATGACATTGACTGTGGAGAAAATTACAGTACGAAAATGTAATTTTTCGTGAGTGATATGTGTAGAGGAGAGTGGAAAGGGTTTGCAGTAGTACGTAAGGCAGAAGTAAGAGCAGATGATGACATGTATCCATGGCAGGAGGATTGTAACCCTTTGGGTAGTCTTGAAAAAAAAAATAAATATAGAAAGCAACATTAGCAAATGCAAAGTTCTGATGTTTATGTAAAAGTAAAGCTAGCTTATAAATCATCTATAACTGAGACCATAGTTAAGTCATAGCACACAGACTAGAGTCCTTAATCTCAGACTAGATCGGTCATCATCAGACTCACCTGAAGAGACTATAAAAAGACAGACTGTGAAGCCCTGTTTCAGAGATTCTGATTCCTGAAATCTGGGAAGAGGATGAGAAAAGTTTAGGAATAAATTTTCAGATGATGCTGAGGTAAGGTGGGAGAGCAAGACATTAGGAATCATTCAATTAGATAGAAAAATAGATTCAGGCAGGTCATTCTGAGTTTACAAAATATTAAAAACAGGTTGTTGTTTTAATTACCCTGCGTGAACAGTGAAGTTGCTAAAGGGTTTTTGTCAGTGCTACAGCTTTGTCAAATATACATGTTCTTCAAAACAATCCTTACAAAAGTTGGGCATCATGAGCTTATTGCAATATTTATAATATGATGCAGCTCTAAGACATATGAATGTCTTTTAGCACTTCATCTCATTTGATAAGATACATCCCCATGGGCATTATATAGACATGTCTTCTTTAATTCATTTGTGAACTTGGTTTAACAGGGTGAAATTAAAACAAATATCACAGTAAATTAGTTTTTTCAAAGCCTACCACTACATATGAAAAACAGGGCATCCAACAATTGCTAATTTGTTCTCCCAAAAGTTGCATTACAGCAGATGAGTGAATAATAAAATTGTGATATATATGCATATATTATGAAATACTATGCAATGATGATAATAGATGAAATAGCTAGCTCCCTGTACTTTGGTTGGGATTGGGAGGTACTGTGCCTAGCAAAGTCACTCAGAAGAAAAAAATACAAATATCAGATGATTTCACTTATAATAACAGTAGTAACAAAATAATAGAACAACAATCCCTAATGGAAGTGGACCCTGAGGTATGGCCAATAATAAGAGGAATTGAGGTGATACAGAGAAGGTAAAGAAGATGGGGCCTTGGGACTGCTAGAGGTTTAGTTACAATCTGGTAGTAGGGTAATATCACAGCATTATAAATATAAAATTGCTATAAAACACAATGCCTCAATAAAAATAAGTGGTCAAAGGAATAACATGTAGAAGGAAAATTGATTTTTAAAAGTTGTCTTTCATGAATTTGTTGCTATTCTCTGAACAATGTTGTAGCACTGCCATCATGCTTTGAATAATGTGTATTAGGGATGAGTGTATTTCTGGGTGATGCACATTTGCACTAATTATTGTTGCTTTCACCTGGCTTGCCTTTAGTACTATCTGAAATCACGACAGAGCCTGGAAAGCTACCCATGGCATATCCGATATGCCAAAAACAATAACAACAAATCTCACATGGAGACGTTACTGGTGCCGTGCCCGTTCGAGCTACTAGATGAGCAATGGGATGACAGTGATACAGTAATTAGAAAGACAGTATTTCCTTTATACAGAAATAAACGTCTGATCAAAGTTTTCTTTTACTTTATGTCATGGGAGTTTAAGGAGGTACACTTGAGAGTATTTCTCCGGGATACTTACTTTGTGTCACCTGCTCTAATGTTACACTTATAGAATGGCATGCATCTTAAACAACTTTCATAAATAATGTGGTATTAGCCAGTGGACCTATTAGGCACGATTTGATAAGCCTCTCTGGATGTCTAAATTCTAGTTTTCATATTTATTTTCCCTATCAATGTTTCTTCAGCTTAAAATTACATACCTAATATTAGTTTCATTGAGCCCCACTTTTAAGTCTTTACTTGTCCAAGCAGAAACCTATTTTACAAGTTCATTCTTTCTTTTTAAATTTTTTGTGTGAAAAATCAATTCTTTGCAAATCAGCTCTTGAAAGAAGTTGGCTATAACTCCAAAAATAAATAACTTTCGCCCCATAGTGCATGACCACCCACCAATCTAATTTCCAAAACTTTCTCAGATACATTTTTTGTGCAACATTTTCCTTTCAGTTGCTTTCTAAGAATATCGTGTACTTTTACTGAAATAACATTTTCCATAGGATATATTCATAGACACTGAAAAGATATTCTTCTTGAAAAAAAAAACAACAGTATAAGCTCCCCAAAAGTATAATATTCCCTGTTTTAAATCCTCCCAAAACTATGTGATGATCTTATATATATATGTAAATTTATTTATTGAATCATCGTGAGAACAATTACAAAGCTTTCAGATTTAAGTCTCAGTCATATAATGATGAAACACCTGTACCTTCACCAGTGCACATTTTCCACCAACAAAAAACCCCAGTATATCCCTGAACCCACACCCTCCCCCTGCCTGTGTGGCAGATGATTTCCACAGTACTCTCTTTCTACTTTGATTACATTCAGTATTTTGACACCACACCCACCATTATTATTTGGGATTTTCCTTAAACACTCAGACCGGCTGAAAAAGCAACATTAGACAATTTGTTTTCTGTTGCTGATTATAAATAGCATATGATTTTGGAATTCTGAAATTTTAATACTTAAATCTGGAGGGATTTCTGCCTATGCTGCTGGGATCTGAGACTCGTTCATGTGTCTCTGGAATCATAACCATTAAGCTGCTTAATCAGCAGCCAGCAGGACTGTTCATGGATGGCGACTTGGGGTCTTGTTGGGGCTGGCAAGGACAAGGGCCGGCCCCACCCCCATCCCATGAGGCCCTACGTGTGATATGTGATGATCTTAACCATTGCTAAATACTTCCTCTGTAACTCATTAGAACTGTTCTCTTCAATTTATTGAAATTCCAAAAGTGAGTGACAATTTACTCTAGAATTTATGAAAATGTCACTATCATCTAATATTTATTGAGATCTTCCTATGTGCTAAATACAAGACCGTCATCTGACTAAAATGATAATTTTTGGTGTAATATCTTTAATGTCAAGTACACAGAAAGATAAGTATATAGACAAAGTTAATGTACAAATAAAGGGAACAAGGACTCTATGCAATTTGACTTCATAAGTTATGCTCTTATCTCCATCAACTTAAGCAAAATCATCTAACTCTGGCAACGCATGAAATATATGTAATTATAAGGAAGAGAGTAATGAGCTGGAAATAATATAGTCTAGTGAAATAATAACTCATTGATGATTTTACTTGAATCAGCAGAAACAAAACCCAGTAATTACTATACATACATATACACCACACACACACACACACACACACACACACACACACACTATATGGGCTAAGTAAGAGTCATTCCAATTTATTTCTCCAACTGTTTTGATAGGTAGACATTTTTGACACAGGAGAAAATTGAAACTCAGAGATTGTAGTCATGTTCTCAATTTGTCTATATATTGTAAAGAGGCAAACCATCATTTTTGTCTAAATCAACCAATAATCCTAAATTACCACTATAAAACCCTGAATGAAATCCTGAATGAATGATTTGAGGCTCTTCCTGTTCCTGGACTGAGCAGATATCATTGGGCTACACTAGCACATGACACGGACAAATGGAGACATTACTGGCACCCGCTTGAGCAAATCAAAGATCAACAGGAAGACAAGTGATACACGTGATCACTATAAAAATGTCTCAAAGGCTTGTTAGAACTTAGTGACCCACTGCAGTATTCCTGGCACACTCTATTTGTTCACGTGATACTCCTAGTAATCTTTAGAAGTGAGTACCATTGTGATCCTTATTTAGTAGCTAAGCGGACACTTACAAGATGGTATTGTGTCCACACCCATTTGGCTGTAGCATGGTAGCACTGTCGTCCTGTTGTTCATTGATTTGTTCGAGTGGGCACCAGTAACATCTCCATTGTGAGACTTGTAGTTACTGTTTTTGGCATATCGAATACGCCACGGGTACCTTCCAGGCTCTGCCTTGCTGGTGGGATACTCTTGGTAGTTTGCCAGGCTCTACAAGAGGGATGGAGGAATCGAACCCGGTTGGCTGCATGCAAGGCAAACACCCTACCCACTGTGCTATTGCTCCAGTCCTATGATTAGGATCTAGGGAACATTTAAGCTTCCTGTCTGCTCTAGCCATGCTTCTCTAAGCAAGAATCTAATGAACTGCAAGGGTTCCATGAATACGATAGGAGTGTACTGTCCCAAATATCCCAGAAGCTTGCACGTGATGAATATTGAGGTAGTTCCTCTGAATATGCCATGCTAAAAAGAGTGTTTGAGTCATTCTTCTCAACTTCTATGTGAATGCACTTGCCATAAACATAAACAAATCTGTCCCCCTGAGGAGGAACGGAGAGGACAGGGCAGAGAGTAGAAAGAAAGAAGAAAACATCCTGGAATGTCTTGGTTTCTTTCAGAAATAAAATATCTTTAGTCAATTTTCCTTTCTCTCAATCATAGACCTGCTGCTGAAGAGAATCAAAGTGAATTCCTGCTTCCCAAAAAGACCAAGGAGCGTAATAATATTGTGTTGGTTTTTGCTATCAAAATGTGAACTATTTGGAAGCTCCAGGTAATTTTTAGAGAGAGTGAAGTTCTAAAGTCTGCAAAGCTACACTTATGTAACTCCATAATAGTTATTCCTTATAAGTATTTCCTACAATATGTGACAATCAGATTGGCGTTTTTATGCTGAGAATGTTATAATTATCCTAAAACAGACAAAACTGTAGATGAATCAATAGTCATAGTTTAAGTATAAACGTTCCCAAGTAGGTCTCCAAGTTACTAACTTTAAAGAATAAAGTTGGCCTAAAGAAAGAAAAAGAACCAAAGCTTAATTTTAATTGGTTCACTGAGATGCTCACTTTTCACTTTTCATGTTGGCTTTGTTGTGTGTGTTCATGTGTGTGTGTGTGTGTGTGTGTGTGTGTGTGTTCTTTCTTCACTGCTATGTATTTTGTACTCTCCATAGCTCTCAGATTTACATGAATTGGATCCTGTTGCACTGGGAGATATTCACAGCTGGATTTTAGTCAGTTCTATATTCCTGGGACATTGATTCTGATTGACCCAACTTGGTTACTGAAACAAAGGTGGGGGAGTTGAAATGGGTAAGGCTATTCTGCATTACCTTGGCTAAAATTTAATGATCCAGGCATTTTCCCCTTTGTAGAAACCCAAATTCTTTCTTAAATATAAGTATTTCTCTCTTTTCTCCTTCCTCCTACATCTCTCCAAATTTATTTTAATAAAAAAAATTTGCTTCACACAAAAAAATTGGCCCAAAAACCTCACCTCCAATAAAATAAAATTGAAATTATTTTTTTTAATTTGCCATATGCCACTTGCTCTCCTGCATGACAGTCACTAATTAGTAGTTATTTTAGCTTTCTAAAAAATAAATACTTTAAAGAGAGGGGCTTTATTTCATCCATTGCTCTGTCTTCATAGTTACTTAATGATACATATCTTCTTCAAGTAGTTTTTGAATGCTACAACAATATGTTAGCATGTATCTAACATATAAATTAAGACTACTAAAATTTATTTATGACTCAAAATTTGGGTCTGAGTACCTTGACACCCTTTTAATTACTGTGTTTTTAATACTCTAAACTTGTTTATCATGGGTAAACAGTATATGAAACTGTTTTTCTGAATTATTAGCATCCCAATCATTAGAATTTCATATTATGTATCTCTGAAATCTGAATTCTTAAAATTCTGGTAGCACTGTAGCACTGTTGTCCTGTTGTTCATCGATTTGCTCGAGTGTGTACCAGTAATGTCTCCATTGTGAGGCTTGTTACTGTTTTTGGCATATCAAATACACCACAGGTAGCTTGCCAGGCTCTGCCATGTAGGTGAAAACTCTCCGTAGCTTGCTGGGCTCTCTGAGAGGAACGGAGGAATCGAACCCAGGTCAGCTGCATGCAAGGCAAACGCCCAACCCGCTGTGCTATTGCTCCAGTCCTAAATTCTGGTAAAGTCTAAAATTTTTACTTAGAGAAATTTTTTAAGAATAATGCTAATTCTTTGAGTTTGCTTTGTAAAATGCCTAGTTTGAAATGATGAAATAAACGTCTACGGTTTTAAATTGACCTCCCAATAAACTTATTTCAACATGTCATAATAGGTAACTTAAGTGACATTGGTTTAAAATAAAAACTTCCATTGTGTTTTAATCTATAAACCTGTTTTGTGACAATTAAAGTAGAATTGTAAGCATACAACAAAAAATTAGATTTTGTAGTGTCCAACTAGAACATTGTGTGTGTGTGTATGTGTCTGTGTGTGTGTGTTTTCTGAAGATGATCAACAATGGAATGAGAGAAAGACAATTTATAAGGTTAGAATCTATGCTTCACTCTGGATGCTATGTTTTACTTTCAACCATTTCAATCTAGTATTTTTCAGACTGATGGTTTTCATTGACTCTGTTAATTGGACAGGAAATCTAACATCATTTATGTTAGATTCATTCATTCAACTAAACGTACCAACTCACTTTCCCCTAGTTTAACCTCTTATATGCAGTAAACTGTTACTTTACCTTTTTATCTTAAAATGATTTTTATAGAATCCATCTCCTAGATTTTATTCTGTCTGGTCACTCCTTTTTTGATCTCTTTACTTGTTGGAATCTATTAATTCTAAATACAGTATATTTTACTTTCAAAATTTTAAATTGAATCATCATTGGCTTAAAATATTCATGAACTTCAAAGTTTTATCTTTCCATAACTGTATATATACATATATATATATACATATATAATTGGGACCCTCCCTTCTGACCAAATTTCCAATGAAGTTCTCTATGTTTTTCATGGTATTTACATGTTCCCATGTAGTTTTACCTACACCCACAGAAAGATAGTTTAGTAATGACTTTTATTCTATAAACTTCCATACTAAACTATCTACACATCATTTATTGAAAGTTGCAAGTACTTCAAAGATAATAGAATACAAAAATGTTCCCAAAGACCAAACAAAATTTTACTCTTCAGAAATTGATACTCAGAATTTGAACTCAATGAGTATGGTAGTGACCTTAGTCATTTATGCAAGCCTGAGGGAGAATCATAAGAACTTCTACTTTGTTCTTTCCTGACCCCCATGTGCCCTAAAATTTTATTGAGAGATGAGACAGTTTTATTCTATTCCTACTTTCTCATATCTTCTATCACTGCCATCTTATCATATCAACTTTCCTACGTAACATACTTCCAATTATTTTCTATTTTAGAACCACTTGTATCACTTCACTCGTCATCCCGTTAACTCATTGGTTTGCTTGAGTGGGTGCCAATAACAATTCCATTCATCCCTGTAACGTGCTAGTAGCCCAATGGCATCTTCTTTGCTCCAGAACACAAAGAGTCTCAAACCACTCGTTTAGGGTCTTGATGAAAAAGTCCAATCATTTCAGAGGTGGGCAGCCAGGCGTTCTTTTGACACCCTGTGGAATCCAGTCGGTAACAGCTCTAGTTCAGCAGTCATCTCCAAATCGCATTATTTGTCTGTCCCATCTGATTTTTGATGCCCTCAGCATGGCAGAGCCTGGTAAGCTACCAATGGCTTACTTGATATGCCAAAAACAGTAACAAAAATGAGCCTCATTTCCCTATTTTAGAATACAGAAAAATTTAGTGTATTTTTGGGGAGGAGAGGGGAGAAGAATGTCACCCACCAGTGCTCAAGACTTATTCCTGGTGATATTGAAGGAACCATGTGGTGTGCTGGGAGTAAACCTATGCTTACAGTATGAAATGCAAGTGCCTTACCCATTGTACTATCTTTTTGACCACCCCCCCCAACATATAGTGTTATAGATCATGGTTTTCCTTTATCTTCTTCAATTTCAACACTATTTTTTTTTTTTTTTGGTTTTTGGGTCACACCTGGCGATGCACAGGGGTTACTCCTGGCTCATGCACTCAGGAATTACTCCTGGCGGGGCTCGGGGAACCATATGGGATGCTGGGAATCAAACCCGGGTCGGCCGTATGCAAGGCAAACGCCCTACCCGCTGTGCTATTGCTCTAGCCCCCGAATTTCAACACTATCTTAAGTTTTATACTTATTAAAGTATTTTACATTATTAAAAAATATGCAAACCTTAAGTTTATACCTTGGTAATGCTTTTTTAAAATGAAGTTCATTCACTTATGGGAACAAATCCTGAATCAAGGGAAAAATATTTTTTTATTCAGATATATCCTTCTCTATCCCTTTTGTCATTACCCTAAAAATAATTATTATTTTTTTGATCAATGACTCTACAACCATGAATTAGCTGTGCCTGCTCTCAAACATTTTACAAATAGAAATGTATAATAGAAATGTACATTTAATAACTATGCTAGTAAATGATGTCTTCTTTTGATAATACTTGAATTTCTGTCACTATTTTGAAATATCCCTTGTGTCATATATAACCTATGTATATGTAAGTTTATTTTTGACTTTTACCCATTTTGTTTTTTATACATATATATTTCTCTTTTATTGAGATGTTAGTTTATTAGTCTTTACATATTTCACTGTCATCACTGCCATCCCGTTGCTCATTGATTTGCTCGAGTGGGCGCCAGTAACATCTCCATTTGTTTCTGTCACATGTTAGTGTAGCCCAATGGCTTATTAGAGGCTCTTTCAGGGAATGAGGACTGTCATTGTTACTTTTTTTTGGCTTATTGATAGCTTTCCAGGCTCTAACGTGCAGGCAGAATATTCTTGGTAACCTGCCGGGCTCTCCGAGAGGGCTTTTCATATTTAAGTGTTTCAATTTTATACTTATTCAATGTCTATTGCTGCACCACTATTTTCAGCTAAGTACAGAACCCCTTCATCAGCAGTCTGTTGCAATAATGCTCCTGATCTCTTGGATAATATCAATTCTGTAAATATGAGTTGAGTCAAGGGTTTGTTTTAATTTGACTTTTCCTATTCCTTTGAGTTTTCCTTATGTATCCCATATAAGATTTGAGATAATCAGATAATTGTTTCATTCCCAACTTACATTGTTATATATACCAAAAGGCCATAATAAATGCCATAAAAACAGTAGTGCCATGTAGTATTCATTATATATACAAGTAAACCATACTTTCTTTGTAGTCCCGTTGATCTTTGATTTGCTCGAGCGGGCGCCAGTAACATCTCCATTTGTCCCTGTTTTGAGCTAGTGTAGCCCAATGATACCTGCTTGCTCCAGGAACAGAAAGAACTTCAAATTGTTCATTCAGAGATTTGACAAAGAAATCTGACCATCTAGCTGGAGGGCGGCCACAAGGTCTTCTGACGTCCCATGGAATCCAGTCTGTAACAGCTCTAGTCCAACAGTCGTCTCTGAATTGCATTACATAACCGGCCCTTCTGATTTTTAATGCCTTGGCAAACGAGACAGCATCCCTGATTTTTGACCGTCGACGGAGGTCAGAACTCTGGATTCCTTCTCTCACTTGAGTGAGATATGATATTGAGTGAGATATGATATTCCCAGCATAGCTCTTTGGATTCCTCTTTGGGATACCCTAATAGCATTCTCATCATGCTTACGTAGGGCCCAGGTCTCTGAGGCATATGTTAGTGCAGGAAGAACGGTGGAAATGAAAAGATGTGCCCAGAGTTGGAGGTTCTTTGTTCTCTTAACCACCTCTTCGATGCTCTTGAATGCATTCCACACTGCTCTCTTCCTCCTCCGCAGTTCTGGCACCAAGTCGTTCCTCATGCTGATTTCTGGACCAAGGTACACATAGCTGCTGCATTCGGAGATGTTCGTTCCATTGAGAGCAAATGGAGCTTCAGGGATCAGTTCATTTTTCATGAACATTGTCTTGTTGAGATTCAGCTGCAATCCAAACTTTCCACACTCGAGGTCGAAGTCGGCCAGCATTTGTGCCACTTGGCAAATGTTTGGCATTATGAGAACGATGTCATAGCGGAGGTGGTATAATTGCCGACCATCTATCTTCACTCCCATTCCTTCCCATTCCTAGTCATCGCATGATGTTTTCAAGGGTGGCACTGTATATGTATATGTATATATATGATGGTGCTTGGGGCCCATGTAATACCAGAGTTTGAGTTCAGGACCTTGCATACAATTGGTATGTGCTCTTGAGGTATCTCTGTTGACCTTACGCTGCCCTTAAAAGTCAGAGCTATATACCACACGCCCATAGCAAACTTTATACTCAATGGGGAATAAAATAAATATTTTCTGATTTATCAGATATTTATAGTTAGCCTTTTTTCTGTCCTATTTAATTATTCTTTTTGTTTTATTTATTAATTAATTTATTTAAATTTTGGGCTACACTTGGCATTGTTCAGAGCTTTTACCTGGTTCTCCATTCAGGGATCACTACTGGTGAGATTATATGGTGTGACAGGGATCAAATTTGGATCAGCCACACGCAAAGCAACCACCCTATATACTACATAATTTCTCCAATCTGTTTAACAAGTTTTTATCTATATCATATAAAGAAAATAATAACCATCATTTCTTTGTAAAGTGTTAACTCTTTCTATCATTATAGATCAAAACTACTTATACTTATATGATTAATTTTCTTTCTGCCTAAGGCATGTAGTACTGTTTATGAAACTTCTCTTCTATATGTATGCCCAATTGATCTTGCACAATGTATTTTAAATGTCTCTCTGCAACAATGAATTATCACTTTTTTTGCCCATCAGTTTATTTATGTGTTTGCTCTGCAACAAATATAGTCTGACAGTTTATACCTCCATTATACCATACTGTATTATATTAATTTTTATAACTTTATAATCAATCTTGCTTTCTGCCATTATGGCCACTACAACTTCTTTTTCTTTATGATTACCTTGATCTTTGTATTTCCATTAGCATTTTTGATTTGATGACAAATCTTTAAATAAATAGCTAACATTAATAAAATTGTCATTAAAATTGAAATATGTGAAATGAATTTATATCTTACAATACTGAATTTTCCAATACACAAACAAAATAAACCCTCCATCCATTTAGGCCTACTTATTAGCAATCCTGATTTTCAGTTTTCAATGGAATGATTTGTGATACCTTTTATTAATTTACCTCTAGATAATACTTTTTAATGCTCTTTATGGAACATTTTATTTTTATGTTGTGACATTAACTTTTATTTCATCTTAAGTTTGTTAGTTAATAAATTAAATTAGTACTTAAATAATACCACATGGTATATAGAGCTATTAAAATTAATCATATATCACTGAATCAGTCATCCCATTGTTCATCGATTTATTCGAGTGGGCACCAGTAACGTCTCTATTCCTCCCAACCCTGAAATTTTAGCACCTCTCCTTACTCGTCTTTCCCAATGATTGATTGGAGGCTCTTTCAGGGTTAGGGGAATGAGACCTATCATTACTGTTCTTGGCATATCAAATATGCCACAGGTAGCTTGTCAGGCTCTGCCCGTGCAGGCAGGATACTGTTGGTAGCTTGCTAGCTTGCTGGGCTCTCCAAGAGGTACATATGTATGTGTGTGTGTGTGTATATATATATATGTATGTGTATATATATATATATATATATATATATATAACTCTCTATGATTTGTTGCCTGCTGTCTGAACTCCATCAAATATGGTGTGGTAATTATGGAAAATGGGTTGGAAGTGTCTTATAGTGTGTGTCCGGAAAGCGGCCTGGAGCATGGCGGCAGTTGGGTAGTGGAGGTCGGCTGCTGGGGCTGGGTCTCTTGGGGCGGGTAGGGCTTTTACCCGCCCCCAAATGGGGTGCCGCAAGTGAAAACAGCCTGGCTCAGTGTCCGTTGGCATGGTTATGGGGGCTTCATTTTATACTCCTGTCTGGAGGAGCAGCCATTGAGATCTGGAGGGTGGCCGATGGGAGAATCATATATAAGTTTAGTAAAATGTAATTGATAAATAGAGTAAATAAATTTTCTAAATGCTTTAAACACTTTTTAATTTTTAAATTAATTTGTGGGTTTTTGCTGTTCAGTTTTTCTCTTCATCTCATTTTATCTCTTATTTCTCTGTGTCATAAAACCTGACTTCTTTTTATTTCCTGATTTTTCTCACCTTTCCAGGGAAACGTGTTATCATTCCTCTACTCAAAAGTATTTCCTTTTGTATTTTAATCTTCATGCAACAAATCTCTTTTTATCTTTTACGTCTTAGGTAAACTTTATATTCTCAGTCCTTTCTTGACCTACCTACTTATATATAATCTCCCTACTTAATCTACTCTAACAGCATGTAAACTTTTTTCTTGCTTCTTTAAACATAGTACAGGTTAATGTCTTTCTTTGTAATTATTTGGTTGATGTATATGTAAATATAATTACGGGCGAATAACATCTGTTTTGTTCTATTCTAACATCTTTAAAATGTAGCAAAGTACCTGCCCAAAGACAAAGCATTCTAGTGTCTAAATACAGATCTTTTTTTAATGAATGAATGCATGACTTCAAATTTATTTAAAACAATGAATGAGAGTCCGGATTTAAGAGCGAACGAAGCACACTGCAAACCTCCATGTCAGGAACTTCAAAGGATACAAAATAATACAGTATAAACACTTACATCCAGCCCCTGGAGAGGTGCATTTGTGGATTCTTCTCTAAACTCCCCAAATTTAAAAATTATGTGCAGCATCATAATAATGTTATTAACAGCTTATAAATAAACATTCATGCAAAATATTTAAAAAGTCATGTGTGATTTGAATTGAAAACCAAAAAAATCTCTGAACTCTTAACGAAGGGGTTTAATTTTAGCATAATAGAATTTAATAAAGTTGAGTAGAAAAATAATAGCATCAACCAGTTAGCTCCTCATCTACTGTGATAAAATGATGATGACTCAGCTTGAGTATTTAAAATGGCAAGAATTATATTTTGGTTCCATTCAGAGTGTAGGACATTAATATTGAACTAATAAAGATTTTTCAAAAAGTTAGCATCAGCATCAGTGAGATGAGATAATGAGGCAAGTATGAGAATGATAATTAATCACATACAATTTCCCATCTGGTTCATGCATCAGTCAAGGAATAGAAAAAGTCATCATATAGGGATCACAACTTCAACTTTATTGCTATTAAACCTAGGCTGGAAACTAATGTTTCATACATAATGAAAAATGAGAGTTATTATTACTTCCTTCAAAGTGTAGACTCACCTAAAGGGAAAACAGGAATATCAGAGCTGGTTTCTCCCATTTGGGGAGAAATTAATATAAAAACAGGGAGAAAATATGTGGGTGGATGACTTATTGGTTCCAGCCAAGCAGGAACTGTAATGGATTGGATGTTAAATCCTTACTAATTCATTAGTAAATCAGTCCTATTCCTTAAGGGAGAAATGAAATGCAAGAAACAAGAGACCCACATGTATTGTTAACACTCATTTGGGCAGTGATATATAAGGCCCCTCAAGGAAATTCAAGTATAGATGAATGGTACCCTACTTAGTACTTATTTTACTCATCTCTGCCATAACTATTACTGTATAACAGAAAAAGGTAGAAGGTGGTCAACTAGTGATGGATGAAAACAGACTTTTGGTGACAAGAATATTTTACACACACAAATATTGAATTTTGAGACTTCATATATAAAATTTATGTAATATTATAAAGCAATGTTTCTTCAAAAGAAAAGTAACAGGGGATAAGAAATAGCATAAGAACTAAGGCATTTGCCTTTTTGACAGCCAGCCGTGGTTCAATCCCTGGTTCCTTTCACATGTGGTGAGAAAAAAATAAAAGTGACATTAAAAAAATATTTTAAAACAATAGGAACACAAAATGTGGAAATTATTTATTATATATTTGACATTAATAGCAGAACATAAAGAAATCCACAGTTCAAAAAAAGTAAATTTGATTTAAAATGGCAAGGAGAAATTTATGACAATCATGCAAATAAATATGGATGATTATTAATAATTAAAAATCACTGTATCATTACATCACTGTCATCCCATTGTTAATTAAATTGTTAATTAAAAATAACAGAGATTAAATAATAAGGAGGATCTGAAGAAATTTAAATTCTTATGTGTTGTTAATAGAAATACAAGTGTTGCAGTAGCTGTGGAAAATAGCAGTGAATTCTTAAAAAAATTAAATGTAGATTTGCTTATAGTCCAGCAGTTCTACATCTTTTAATACTCTCAAAGAACTAAAATTAAGGTTTTGAAGAAAAAGTAGTATGTCACAATAATCAAGAAGTGAAAACAATCCAAATATTTCATAAATGAATGGATAAACAATTTAATCACTGTATCACTGTATCATGGTCATCCCGTTGTTCATCAATTTACTTGGACGGGCACCAGTAACATCTCTATTACGCTCAACCCTGATATTTTAGCGGCCTCTCCTTACTCGCCTTTCCCAACAATTAGAGGCTCTTTCAGGATTAGGGGTATGAGACCTAGCATTACTGTTTTCAGCATATTGAATATGCCACGAGTAGCTTGCCAGGCTCTGCTGTGCGGGTAGGATACTCTTAGTAGCTTGCTGGTCTCTCAGAGATGTATGTATATATCTGTTACTGTATCTGGGACATGAATACACCACGGGAAGCTTGCCAGCCTCTTCTTTGTGGGCAATAGACTCTTGGCAACTTGTCAGGTTCTCCAAGAGGGAGAATTAGGCTATTAGATGTCATGAGGCCGAATCACGCTTCTGGGATGTTGACCATTGATGGGATTACACGGCGGCCAAGGGAAGTTCCTGGGTGTGACTGCCTAGCTACTGGAAAATGGGGGATCTGGGTGAAGAGGTCCACTCCCGATCTGAGCAGCCTTGGAGATCTGAGCCCCGGGTCCTGCACACTTGGGTTCCTCTGCCAGTTCCTCCATGTATTAAACAATTTAATAAACACATAAATGAACTATCTTTTTATTGATAAGGAAAGAAATTTTGACCCTGTCTACATCATAGATGAAATTTACAGATTATTCTAAGTGAAATAAGTCAGCCATGGAAAAGAGAGATTGCTTATCATATAAGGGTTCCTCAAACAGTCAAAAGCAAAGAGACAGAAAATTCTATATTAATAACCAGGGAATTAGTGTTTGATGGGTATGAAGTTTCAGTTGGGGAAGATGAAAAAACTATCCAGACACATGATACTTTTGGTGGTAGAGTAACATGACTGTACTTAGTACCACATAAATGTACACTGAAAATGGGTAGATGGCAAAATCTATAGAGAAGGAAAAGTTTCATTAACAGAAAAGATACATTCCTACAGATGTTAATTTAGAGAATGTTGACTTTATGATCATAACTAATATCATGCATACATGGTAACTATTCATGGGACATGAAAAATATAAGATGTAACTAAATGATTGTGTAAACTTGTGAACATTTACTAAAGTGAAGGCCTTATGAATCTACTTTGAATGGCTTGATTCTTTTTTTTTTTTTTTTTGCTTTTTGGGTCACACCTGGCGATACACAGGGATTACTCTTGGCTCTGCACTCAGGAATTACCTGTGGTGGTGCTCAGGGAACTGTATGGGATTCTGGGAATCGAACCTGGGCAAATGCCCTACCCACTGTGCTATTGCTCCAGCCCCAAATGGCTTGATTCTTACCCTTCTTTGATTCCTTCAATAAACAGTTACTAATTTCTTCTTACATGTCAAGAAATGAGCCATACAGTTATTGAGAGGTGAATGAGCTATACATCCAGTTCAATATCTTAAAGTTTTTGTTCTCATAAAGCATAAATCCAGGAAAGAAGCAAACAAAATGCCTAAGTTTTATTTCTAAATAGTAAGAAGAATAACAAATAAGAAGTGTAGCTAGATACTAACATTAGTTAATATCTGTTGTAAACATATTCTTAAGGACATTTTTTCCTATAGAGGCAGGTTTTAAAGTGAATGTAAATGGTAAAGCTTAATTGCCCAGAAAAGAAGTGGAGAGGACATTCTATGCCTAGAAAAAAATGCCTATACAAGAACTCTGAAGTGAGAAGAAACTTAGGAATGTGACAAGAAGTAGGGAACAAAGTATTGAATAAGTTTGAAGAAAGACCCACAGCTGTCTTTAGCTTACATTCTTACCACTGAAGTTCATACCAAGAACATCTCTCAGGCTATTCTAAAAGCTTCTTTACTGATCTACCTATTTCCATACATCCCATACATTATATTTTCATTGGCTAGTCAGAAGAATATGAGGAAGATTCCCATCTCACTAAATCTCATGACATTTTTTTTTGGGGGGGGGGTTGTTGTGGGGATATATCTGGCTGTGCTCACTCAGGTCTTACTCCTGCCTCTGGAATTAGGGATCACTCCTATAGGGCCTCAGGGAACAACTGTGTCAGGGATGGGGCCCAAATTGGCAAGCAAGGCAAGGACCTGACCCTTGATGCTCTCTGATCTCATAACAATTTCTACTTTTCTCTGGGCTGGAGTGATAGCACAGCGGGCAGGGCATTTGCCTTGCACGCGGCCAACCCGAGTTCAATTCCTCTGTCCCTCTCAGAGAGCCCGGCAAGCTACCGAGGGTATCCTTCCTGCAAGGCAGAGCCTGGCAAGCTATTTGTGACATATTTGATATGCCAAAAGCAGTAACAATGAGTATCACCATGGAGACGTTACTGGTGCCTGCTTAAGCAAATGGATGAACAATGGGACGACACGGCTATGACAGTGCTACAGTGCTACTTATCTCGCTAACCTCAAGTGATTCTGGTCTCTGGAATTGTTCCTATTTGCCTAATCTGACACTTTCTCATCCTTCTGGCCGAAGTGCTCAATTGTACTGGCATATGTACTTTTGAATCCTCCAATACCAGGATTACTGCTTTTTTTTTGAAGAGGTCTTCTTTGCCCACTCCAATGTAAATGGTGTTCTTGATTTTTTTCCCTTCAATTACCATGAGGAAAATGTCCAGTTTATTATATCTGTTTACTTGGTAATTTTCTTTTTCTTCAGTAATACGATATATGTCATGGAAAATGGTGAAATATGATATATATATATCAATCTATCATCTGCACCTACGTCATTATATAGATTTATATATATAATTATGTGATTAGTGAATGAAATTAATGTGTGGATAAGAAAAACCTTGCGAGGACCTAAATCATCATAGTAGTCAAATGAATCTATGAACCCAGCCACCAAAATAACTCTTCCTTATCCTTGTTCTTTAATAAGAAATAATAAATCATTCATCATTTTTCTCTATTATATTTGCTTTGTGTCTCATGAACACTTCTTTCTAAATTAAATTATATCCAAAGTGCCAGCTATGCAGATATTTTGTCAAGTTTTTCCTTTGAATTGCATTTTTGTAATCAGTTAGCATGATTAATTTTCAACATTGATTTTCTCTTAGTGAACCAAAATTTCATTACCTTCCAAAGAGAGCAAACCTATTTCTTCTGTACTGTATACATTAGCTTTGATTACTTTCTTCTTTTTCATACGTGCCTTTTAAAAAAAATGGATTTGGCTGAATATTTTGCCATTTTACTTTATTATCGGAGGTGATGTGATTAGGCCACACCTGGCAGTGCTCCTGGCTAACTCTAGGTTTGATGCTTTGGTACAGTTGTTGACAATGCTTGACAAACCATATGTGGTGGTGAGAAACAAACCAGAGTTGGTTGCATGCAAAGTAAGCACCTTATCCTCTGTAGTAACTCTCCAGCTAAGCAGAGAATATTTTTTTCAGTGTCAATAATCCCTGTGTTTACGTTAAATAAATACCACCAAAATATACTATAGGCAAGAGAAAATAAGTCAACGGTAAAGCATTGTATTTTCCGTTATTAAAATTAATATTAGGGCTGGAGAGATATTACAAGAGTTAGGCGTTTGCCTTGTATCCCTCTGCCCCAGGTTCAAATCCCTAACACCACATTTGGTCCCCTGTGTACTGTGTACTGAGTACTTTGCCAGGCCTTGCTCTTTATCATCACCAGGTGAAACTCCCAGATCCTAAATGTAATTTAAAAATCCAAAAATAATGCTTATTAAGGGCAAGGCATATAGTAGAGCAGGTGAGGCACACACCTTGCTTATGGCTGACCTGAGTTCAATTCTGGCGCTCCTGGAGGAGTGATTTATTTTTGTGTGTAGATCTAGGAAGTAATCCATGAACATCAACATGTGTGTCCCTAAGACCTCAAAAATAAATAATTTAAAGAGAATTATTAATTAGAAGACTGTGCCAAGACAAATGATATATAGGAAAGAAGAAAATGGAGCTTTTTAAATATGTTATGTCTTAGATGCACTGTGCATACTTCATGAGATCTTAGCACCATCCTCACAAAGATGGAAATACTGTACCCTCTACTAAGTTAAATACTTTTATACATGTAAATCATCTTTATATATGTCTAAATGTTCAAAGGTAATAAAACCTTTGTCTCAGATCCAATCATTTTCCTCCATTATATTATTGCTTTGTGTTTCATCAACACTTCTTTCTAAATTATAGTTTAAATTATTAAATTAAACTAATTAATAAAATTAGTCTGACTTTGCACTTACTGAATTTCTACTTTTTTTAGATTTTCGTAGTGAGTAGAACTGGTGTATATTACTTAATGGACACTCTCAGCATTAATGTGGTCTGAACTTGTCTTCTAGGAAGTCGGAGCTATAATTTAAACACCTAGTCAAAGAACTTACCTTTGTCTTCCCACTCATATCATATGACTTTCTGACATCTCCATTTGTTTTCATTATGGTCTTTGTTTATCAAATGTTTGATATCACCTCCCTGTCTCATTTGGCAAAATAGTTTCCTGTACCAATACTTTACAGAATGCATATGGTCAAACATAACACTGTGGACATTATGTGTTTGATCTGTCTTGTTGTTCCACTACTTTGGATACTTCAGTAAAACTAAGTTAAATAAGATTATAGTATACTAACATTAATTTCAATTATTTCATATGCATACTAACTAGCATGTTATATTTTTTGCTAGTGAAAGCTCTTATACTTTGTGATTAATCTAGGAACCCTAAATTTTCTAGAGGTAATTTGCAATTCTACTACATATGAATTTTGCTCCTGAGAGGAGGTCAAGACAGGGCCAGCATGTGCAGATGCCAGAAACGGACTGTTACTTAGTCATATTCTGTGCTGATTTGTGAACCAATCTTTCATTCTGGTCTACATAAAGGACAACATCCTGATCTTCTCGATGCTGTGGGCAGTGTAGACTCTCAGTAGACCTTGCATAGAGGTTGCATGGTACATTTTGACAAATTTCTTTGTCAGTTAGAAACTATATACACTTCACATAGATCTGAGAACAATTAAATTGTGGTTAAAGGGTATTATGGTAATCTCAACCTCTTTTTTTAAGATTAGAATCAGTTTTTAGCTTTGTTTTAGAAGTACATTTATACAGATGGGAAACTGGGTTGAATTCTGAGATGCTTATATCCTTATTTTAAATACCTCTCTTTCACTTCTTGCACAGTGCCCTGTTGAGTTTGCAAGAAGGAATAAGGACTATTCCCCAGCCAAGTGCTTAGTGGGCATTAAACTGTGTTAAAACAAGTTATAAGAAATGTTAGTCTCCTTTCTACAAACATATTAAGAGAGGTAATATGTGGCTGTGGCTAAATGCATAGACTATTTTCACATGTCTACCAATGCCAAGTAGCATACTTATTTTCTGCTTGAAATTTTATTTTATGTTTTGGACATTGTGGAGGGGCTCGGTTTTACAGTGCATGCCTTTCACATATAAAGTTTGGAGTTTTATCCAAAGCACCACCAAAACAAAAAATAAATTATAAATATATTTCTATTGCTGTTATTTTAATATGAAAATAAGTAATGTAGCTGAGGCTAGCTGGAATGATTTAGCTGTCTTGATTTAGCAGAACGCAGTCTTTAGAATTGTTAGAAATGGTTAGAATTTCTTTGATTTGTAAGCTAAAATTAATTATCCCTACCTCATAAGGCTAAATGTGATTATATAATAAAATATATGAGACATTTCCTCCACAGTGGTAGTAGCTAATGGTTTTAATGAACATAATCATACAAGTAAATGTTACTATCCAGCTAGGAATAATTTGCTTTCTCAAATATCTTTCTAAACAGAAAAAAAAATCTCCTCCCTTATCCTTTGTTCAGCAAAATTTTCATTACATGTAACTGTGAATATAATCTCAAGTCTCTTTCCTTTAATTACCACACATTCTTAATGAAGAGGGTCTGAATGAATAAGGTTTTGTTTCATGTGTACCATCTTAAGTAAAAGTAATTTAATCACAGAGACAGAGCTATATAGACCTAACATTGTACTTAATCATGAAATGACATCATTTAAATTTCACACATAATGAAGACTCTCCTAGATGTAAAAATTTCTGAGATCTAATTGCTTAAGTCTAGATATGCTTATAATATTTAAGGAAGATAAAGGAAGAGTTATTCCTAATGATTGTTGAGAAAACTACTCTCTCTGAATATTATCCCACAAAATTTGGGCTATATTAATACTGAGAAATATCATAGTTAGATTATTTTGTTTTAGCCAATTTTAATATTACAGTTGAAGAATAAGTAGAAATAAGCAAAATTAGAAATGCAGAAATCCAAAGTGCAAAGAACAAGCCTACTACATGAAGCCAAATATTCCAGGGTCGGTCTTTTTTTTTTTTTTCAGTTTGTCTCCAGAGTTATGTCTAGATATATAAATATTAGAATATCTTAAAACTTGGGCCAACAAGCTTTCTTAGTAAAATCAACACGATGATTCATGTATGGAGAACAAAGTTTTTATTTCCTTCCTTTGCATTTAACATCTTTATCATTTTTGTTCTGGGAAGTGAGAGATTCTCAAGCAGTATTCAAGATCCTCAAGTCTGTCCCCAAGATATTCTGGCCCTGCAGTGCTGAAAGCCACCAGGGACCTCCTAGGCCTCCCAGTCTGGGGAATTTTTAGGTCCACAACTGGCAATGATAGGGGGGCTTGCAGGGGTACACTCAGTGATCCTCAAGAGATGATGTCATGACAGTAATTAAGCCTGGGTAGAATATGTGTTGCCTTAACTCTTACATGATTTCCTGGCCCCTGTTCTGATCATTTTTTTAAAGCTTCTCTCAGTTCTAACACTACATCAATTTCTCTAAGTATCTCCTTCTGGCAACTGCATATCAGAAACAGCTGTTCTTTCATCATTAAAGAAAAATGTGCTTGGAATCTCAGTGTCTCTTCTATTCCTGATGCAGGTAGAAGATAAAAGAAGACCTGGTTTAATGTTTAAAGGTTAGATGTTAATTAAATATTACAAGACAGGTTTGTTCACGACAAGAATAAACTAAAGTACTATTCAGAAATGAGAGGGATTTTGGTTTTTAGAATATACTATCAGAACATTTAAGCCAAGACTAAATTTAAAAGTGTTGTGAACACCAGACAAATTTGAATTATATCCACCTCATGGTATTGATCAGTCAGCCACATACTTATAGGAGAAAGTGTGTGAATTTTTTTTATTAAGTATGTACACTGAGAACAGAAGAGGTAGTGAGATTTACATAAGTTTATTCCTATATTACCAATGAAATATTCGACACACTTATTGTTGTTCTATGTTTGGATTGTTTTCATTTTTCTCTATTGTGTTGTTCATATTCTAATATAGAAAGAGAAGGGGAAAGGAAGGAGAGAGGGAACTGGAAATGAAGAGAATGGAAGGGAAGATAGAGAAGAATAACCAAGTTGAAAATGTATTAAGAATAAGTCATATTGAACTAGGAAAGAATAATTGGATTAAATGTATTGAGTGCTAAGATTTTCATAGTAATTGCTATCATCTGCTACTAAAAATTGACTAAATGCCTGTTACTCTATTAAGAACTTTATATTGGGGTCAGAGTGATAGTACAGCAGATAGGCCATTTGCCCTGTAGGTTGCCAATTAAGGTTCCATCCTCAGCATCCCACATGATTTTCAATCCCTGAGCACAGAACCAGAAAATCCCTGAGCACCTCCTGACTGTTGCCCCCAAACCAAAGAATAAACAAACAAAAACTTTCCACAGCTGTTTTCAAACAATTGTGAAAAAATGTCTACAAGGTGAGATTCTGTTCACTCATTTAATAACTAAGAAATGGAAAATTGAAGCAACACATTGGCATTACTGGTAATTCCAAGAAGAGTTACCATTTGTATTCTGGTTTGTTTGCTGAAAGAACTGAAAGTTTATGTGAGTAAAGTTTGGCTCCTTGTCTTATCTGCCTCTTAAAGATATTCTTTGCTTGACTTCACTGGTTTCAATCACCCTTTTTCTGTTTTGGATTCAGAATTGCTTTTATGTAGGTAAAAGTATAAAGATAGAAGTTAGAAACCTGATTTTAGAAAGTGAACATGATTCTGCAAGAGTCTGTCATGAATCGAATACCATCAAGCTCCATGAGAGAGGCGGTGCTACTCTCCGTAGGAGGGATGCAAGATCCGACCTGGAAAAAGTAATCTCAGACACACTCTGTTTAGTCGATTCTCTACCTGGTATTCACAGGCACCTTTTCAAAATAGAAAATTTATCCTCTCGACTCCATAATTTGATATTTTTCAGTAGCTTCTCATTTCTATAAGATAAATACAAAGTGGCTCCTATATCCTCCCTCTTGACCCCCTTCCTCCAGCATTTAGCTAACTCTTCAACTTTAGAGTAATTTAAGAAATAAAAGAAAAACTTTTAAAATTGAGAGTATTTCCATGTTTCATTTGTTTTTGATTTTGGGGCCATATATGACGATGCTCAGGGGTTACGACTGGCTCTGTACTCAGGAATTACTCCTGGCAGGGCTCAGAGAACCATATAGGAAGCAAGAGATCCAATTAGGCTTGGTTACATGCAAGGTAAGCTTCCTATTCCCTGTACAGTATATCAAATCTCAAAAACATATATTTTAATTTACCTGAAATTAGCATAATTCAGGATATATAATTCAAACAACACAAAATATTTATAGAAAATTATGAACTCCATTGAAGAAGTTCATAGCAATGGAGTACTGTCGTCCTGTTGTTCATCTATTTGCTCTATGGGGCACCAGTAACGGCTCCATTGTGAGACTTGTTGCTACTGTTTTTGGCATATTTGGAATACACCAAGGGTTGCTTGCCTGGCTCTGCCATGCGGGTAGCTTGCCAGGCTCTCTGAGAAGGGTGGAGGAATCAAAACCAGGTCGGCAGCATGCAAGGAAAATGCCCTACTCGCTGTGCTATCGCTCCCATTCCAAGAAGAAGACAATATTTTAGAAATATTGTGTGCAAAATTGATCCACCACACATGAAAATGGATTCAGGTTTTTGATTGTGATATCTGCAGGTTTTTCTGTAATTGGTCATTTCTTATGAAAACATAAATTAAAACATAATTAAATGTTTATATTTCAATAAATATAATTAAAGCATAATTCATTGCATGTTTTAAGCTTTAAGTCTTATAGTAAACTTTATATTTGTTGTGAAAATAAGTTTAATTTGAGAAGAACCATGAAGAAGATAATGGACCAAGTTATTGGACCAAATTATATACAATAAACTTGATAAAAGAAGATAAATTTTATCTATTGCAATCACATTTAAATATGCTATTGGCAATATTGCAAATTTCCTTTTAGCCTATTTTAATAGCAAATTAAGAACAAATTTTTAACAACATTGAATCATACTGTACATGTGTTATTTAATCTTTATATCTTTTATGATTTCATGAATATTTTCTAATTTCCTCCAGAATTATTTTTAATGACTTCAGGGAACACCAGGCTCATTTAACTAGTCTCCTTTTGTTTGCTATTATATTTTTAATTGGTTGCTATCTTGAGAAATATTTGTAAAAAGAGAATTACTGGGTCAATGCATCTGCTTATTTTAAGTGATGTTAACATCTATTTCCAAGTTGCCTTTCAGAGAGACAACCAGTATTAGTCCTCCAGAGCACTGCATTTACCAAATTATTTTTTTAAAGCTTTGTCAGTTTGAGATGCCAAAAGCAATATTTCCTTATTTAAATTTAACAGCTACAATTTTAAGAATGCATGCTTATTATGTATGGTGATGTTTTCTGCCTTAAGCCAATACTTGAACAATAATAATTACCTCCCATATACCCTTTGACAACAGTTCTACATTTATTATTCCATATAATATCCCCAGCAGCCTTGGAAGATAAATAGTGGAACCAATAATCGTTAAAATATTTCATAAAGCATAACAATTAGTTCTACAAATATTCACACACAGACATCACAGCTTCAAAATTAGGATGGATTTTTCTAGTAAGACCTGCCTTTCTCATAGCTCATTAGGAAGAAAGAATATGTTCTCTAGAATAAATCCCTTTTGGAGAAAGATGGCAAGGTATTAGTTTATTCTAGTGTGGTCACTTGAGCAGATTACTGATTAGGTAGTTTGTTTCTTCTTGGATCAGAGATCTTTTTGAATAGACTTCCAAAACTTTAGTTACTTAACATCACACCATCCACCCTATTACAGATAATTTATTAAATATAGGATTTAGGCTTGCTAAGCCTTATGTTTACCTGTTTCTTTGTGTTTAATATTCTATTTATTAGAATAGTGGTGTATTTTATTGCCAAAATAATCTACTTATTGCCAAAAAAAGTACAGAAATCCACAAAACAAGTAGTGTCCCTTCTGTTATCGTCAACTCCATTTCCATCATAAGTTTTCATTAGCAATGTGACGTTAATTTATTTGTGATATCTAAATGTATTTTTTTTATATTCTGGAGTCTTCCCCATTACTGGATTTACTACATTGTGTACCATGGATTTCTTACATTATGTACAATATTTACTTTTATTCATAATACTCTATTAGAGAACTAACTACACAAGTTTAAATGTGTCTCATTATTGATGGACCTTTAATTTTCCTCCAGTATTGTTTTTGCTTATATTAAACATTTTTCCACACTAGCTATTTCTAGATTGAATCGCTAAGAGTGGATGATTAGGAAAACTAAACTGTAAAACCTGAGTCAGAGGTGATTCACATTTACATTTGTGATAGGCACTACCATATTGCTTTACAAAAATATACCCTAACAACTCCATTAATAGCATACCACAGTGTCTATCCCCATTCTCTAATAAGCACTGAATATATTCATTAATTTTATTTTTACACATCTCAATGGTGAAAAACTCACTGTTTAAATTTGTTTTTAATTAGCATGAGAATGACCATATTTATATATACTTAGAGTTACTTGGATTTTACTTCTAGAAAGTGTCTTTTCCAATTTGTTGTCTATTTTCTATTAAGTTCAGAAATTTTTCTTCTTGATAGCCAAGTGTTCATTGTATACAATTAAAATAAGTGGTTTGGTGTAAAAATGTTTTCTAGTTGTTATCTTCATTAAACTAATATTTTCAGTTGAGTAACTTCAATATTTAGATCTATCAACTTTTTAAAGATTTTTCAGTTTTCTGCCATGTCTTTATCATTTTCTATAGTAGTATCATTAACATCATCTTGAATTCATATATTATCCATTAAATGTCATGATTTTCATTCTTAGCTTTAATTTTTAAATTATCAAGAATTCAATTTAGGTAAGATATCAAGGGTATATATTTGGACAGATTCATTTTGTAGATTTTATGTATAAAAAACTGTAGAAGTACTTTCTGAATCTGTTTTTACTAACTTTTTTTTTACAAAATCTAACTAATGAGGTAAAAAAAATCACTACTTTAGAATTTAAAAATTTTTGGTCTCAACTTCTGTATTATAGTTATATTTTATTTTTTCTTAAATTTATTAATTTACTTATTCCTATATCAGTGCTCTTCTGTTTCAGTTACTAAGATATTGTAAGTACCTTTACATCTGAATTCATTACGTCCGTTTTTAACTTATTTGTAATAGCTACTAATGTTACTCGTTTACATAAGTATTATCATTATTCTTCTTTAACTCAGAATCAGAAAGAGAAAATTTTGATGAGGACTTTTGAACTATACTTTGTGAACTAGGGAGAGATAGCATAACATTTTGGAGGGCCATATGTCCTTTAGTTATTGATATAGATAAATAGATTATTAACAAATTGCTGCACTTATTTTTATAATTTTATTCATTAGAAGCTATTATTCTCATCAAACGGAATATTCCTGTAGTGAAATAGGCTAATTTAGTTTATCTAAACTGTATCAAAGAAGTGAAATAAACAAATTTTTATCCAGTAGCTTAATGTTTTTGCTCAAATGAAAAGTCACACAGCTGCTTATATATGGTCTTCAGGCTCTTGTATTCTCAAAGAAACTGGAAAGTCAAAGAAATCATTTACACAGAACAACAAAAAAAGTGAGAGTATGTAAAGACTTTTCTTCATGTCATATTTTAAATCAAATTGATGGAAATTAAATGAATTAACTAGTCATCTACAGCCTAGTTTGAATAATAAAACTACTAAGCATTAGAAGTGGAGAGCATCAAGTGCATGGCTTTCTTTTTGAAACTGCCACTCACTGTTTAGGGCTTACATACAGTTTAAAATCTGAAAGCTTAATCTAAATCTGAAGTTTGAACCTTGAAAAATGTCTTATATAGCAGTACACATTGAAAAGGTTCCAGATTCGGCTGGGGTGAGGTGGGAGGGGGAGCTTGGTAGATTAAGGAAGGGAACACTAGTCCAATGGCAGGGTGGAGAAGTGTCTGACATCGAGCACGTTGAGGGGTTGGAGGGAAGCTAGGGATATTGGTAAAGTGAAGTGGACACTGTTGAAGGAATGCTGTTGCAGCATGATACACCTGGATTTTAATAATGAGTAACTTTGAAACTCTGTAATGCATCTTTGGTCAATTTAAAAAAAAAAGTTTTCAGGATAGCGGCAGAAAGATAAAACAATAGGTAAAGTGCTTGCCTTGCACATGAATGGCCTAGGCCATATTTTGATGTGAATATATATAATTTTTAAGTTTCCCAAGCCCTGGAGAGGGGTCATTTCTGAATAAAGAGTTAGGAATAGCCCCTGAGTACCATGGTCTGTGATCCAATACACACACAGACATGCACACAGACACATACACATACACACATACACACACACACAACTTTCTCTTTATGGTTATTGTATATTTAGAAATCTTTTAACTATTGCCACTTCTTAAATTTTTTACAGCCTCTACATTCAGTTATGTGACCTCATATGGAATCAGGACTCATGTTTTGAATAGCTAGGGTATAGAGGAAATCTTATAGTCTACTTCTCCCTCTGAGAGAAACTGGCAAGCTACCGAGAGTTTCCTGCCCACGTGGGAGAGCCTCGCAAACTCCACATGATGTATTCATATGCCAAAACCAGTAACAAACTGGGTCTCATTCCCCTGACCCTGAAAGAGCATCCAATGCAACATCGTTGGGCAGGACGAGTAGAGAGAGGCTTCTAAAATCTCAGGGCTAGGACAAATGGAGAAGTTACTGAGACCGCTTGAAAAATTCGATTATCAATGGGATGATGATGATGATGATGAAGATGATGATGATGATGAAGATAATGATGGTGATGATGATATGATGATGATGGTGCTGATAATGATAATAGAGGAAATGGTATCCAAATGTGAAGAAAAGACATGTTTGGAAATAATCTTTTTGGAGAAGTCTATTATAGAGCTTTGACTTCCCTTTTTTTGAGAGAGAGATAATGAAGTGTTTTTCACTCAAATCTGGTGATCAATAGGTTGCCCCAGACAATAACAAAGTCTTCCAACAGTTAGGCTTTAATGTCTAATAATTACCTGAGAAAAATCTCCAAAATAGTTTGATACCTACCCCTAATCTTCTATGGACAAAATAAAGACTATTGAGAGGTAGAAGCAAAAGAATTACACTCATTGAGTAGGTATTGATGCCCATAATTTATGGGGACACACACACACACACACACACACACACTTATATACACTTATATACTTGTGGTGGACCACATCCTAGCAAGAAGTAGACCAGGTTGACTTGAAATGCCTGGAAATGTGAGATTTAAGAATAATGAGACTAAAGATAGAATTCTTAAAAATAAGGGGCAGAGAAAGGAAACATAATGTAGCAGACAGGACAAGGCAACAGCAGTGTAGGAAGTCAGGAATCAAGGCCCAAAAAGGAAACTGAAACCTCTACAGCAATGATACCCTAAACACTTCCACCCACAAAATAATCACAAGTCACATCCCTAAAAGAACTTACTTATTTATAAATTCATTTTCTTTCTGCTGTTCCAACACTAGTCAGATTTCATCAGATCCAGTTAAATCAGTAGTTAGAAAGTAAATAATATATTCAGAGTATGCATTAAAGGAAAATAAAATGTACTTCTCTTCCACAAATGCTAAACTTGAGTCCAAAACTTGCCAAGACTTTGAAAGAAAGAAAAAGTTATATTAATTAAAATGTAAGGTTTTGATTAATATTCCAACTTTAAATGCTAATACAAATATACTTAAAATGTATAAGGACAAAAGGACCACTCTCATTTATTAGAGTCATGGAATTTTTCTGCTATTATCTAAGGAAAGAGGAAATTTGTGTCCTCTAAATAAATCATAGATAGCTAGGGAAAAAATGTTTTGATAAGAACACACTCTAGCCCGCCGCCTGGACTCCCCGAGACCTTCCAGCCGCCCCAGCCCGTGTCCTCTGCGCCCCGGCTCCTCCCCGGGCCCCCTAACTGCGGCCCGCCCTCGCAGGAAGACACTGGGGGCGTGTCCTGTATGTTAGTGGGCGTGGTCTAAAAGTGGGCGTGGGCTCCTCTCAGAGCGCAGTTATTCTTTGTTACCTCAGCTCAATCAGTACTTGTATGTTTTGGAAAATTCACTTTTGCAATCTCTAACACACAAAATAGCCATTAGCTTAGTCTGACACTATAAAAGCTCTCAGTTAATAAGGGAAGTTTAGCACGATCAGAAAACCTTCTTTCCACAAGAAGGAAAAAGGAACAAATAACTACAGAGCTCCAACTCTATACTTCCGTAACAATATGAAGAAGCAGCGAAAATCCCCTCCACCAAGAGAGGGAGAAGAAAAAATTCCAGAAACATCAATGGGGGCTACTCACATCTATGACCTCTCAGATAAACAATTTAGAGAGCAGATCTGGAGGAGAGTCGACCTACTCCAAGCAACCATGGAACAGACATCCAATAAACTAAGGGAGGAGATGAATGAAGCGCTGGAACGGTCTACCAAGAAAATTCAGGAAGAAATGAGAGCAGAAATGAGAGCAGAAATTTCAAATCTTCGAACGGAAATCTCACAAATAAAGGAATCGGTAGATGAAATAAAAATCTCACTAGATGCCCTCAACAGTAGAATGACTACAGCTGAAGAAAGAATCAGCGACCTGGAAGATGAGCTGCAGAAAGCTTATAGACAACAACAAATCATGGCCAAAGACCTCAAAATGGCTATAGAGCAAATCAGAGCCCTGGGGGATGACTTCAAGAGAAACAACATAAGAATCATTGGAGTACCAGAACCACAGGGAAGTAACCCCAATGAAAAAAACACAGTCAAAGACATCATTGCTAAGAAATTCCCAGAGCTGGAGAAGGCAGGCGTCCAGATACAAGAAGTCCGAAGAGTACCAGCAAAAAGAGACCCGAATAAAAAGACTCCAAGGCATATCATAGTCAGAATGACGGATGCTATGGATAGAGACACAATTCTGCAAGCAGCAAGGTCAAAGAAGGAAATTACATACAAAGGAGCACCCCTCAGATTTACAGCAGACCTGTCAGAGGAAACCCTCCGAGCCCGAAGACAATGGTGGGACATAGTGAAAAGACTCAACGAAATGAATGCCTCACCAAGAATACTTTATCCGGCTAAACTCTCACTCAAACTCGAAGGAACCATACACTACTTCTCGGATAAACAACAGCTCAGGTCCTTCATAGACTCAAAACCAAACTTGAAAGAAGGTCTCAAGGGGCTACTGTAAGACAAGGTGGAGCCACATAAAAACAACAAATACCACAGAAATATGACACAAAATCCTATCACAATAATCTCTCTCAACGTCAACGGCCTAAATGCACCCATCAAGAGACACAGAGTGGCAAAATGGATCCAGAAATTAAACCCATCATTCTGCTGCCTGCAAGAAACACACCTGAACAAACAGAGTAAACATAGACTCAAAGTTAAAGGATGGAAAACAATCCTGCAAGCAAACAACCCCCGTAAAAAAGCTGGAGTGGCCATCCTAATATCCGACAACATAGATTTCAGGTTGAAAAAGATTAAAAGGGACAGCGAAGGTCATTTTCTGTTTATCAAGGGATATGTTCAACAGGAAGAAATCACACTCTTAAACATATATGCACCTAATGAGCGACCAGCTAAATATTTAAAACAACTCCTAGCAGACTTCAAAGAGGACATCACTAACAGCACAATAGTAGTTGGAGACTTCAATATGGCCTTATCGCCTCTAGATAGATCGACAAGAACAAAACTCAACAAGGAAACACTGACTCTGAAAGAAGAAATTGAAGAGAGAGGCCTAATAGACCTATACAGGGCCTTACACCCCCAAAAGAAAGAATACACATTCTTTTCCAGTGCACACGGAACATTTTCTAAAATAGACCATGTACTGGGCCCCAGAACATACCTCAATAGAATCAGAAAAATAGAAATTGTATCAACCATCTTTTCAGACCACGATGCGCTGAAGATAGAAGCTAACCACTCACTGACACGGAGAATCAAGTCAAACACTTGGAAATTAAACAATTCAATGTTGAACAATGAGTGGGTCAGGAAGGAAATCAAGGAAGAAATCAAAAAATACTTAGAAACAAATGAGATTGAAGACACGAGCTGCCAAAACCTATGGGACACAGCTAAAGCCGTGTTAAGGGGAAAATTTATAGCTCTCCAAGCATTCCTCAGGAAGGAAGAAAGGGCCCACATAGACAGCTTGACTTCACGACTCAAGACCTTAGAAAAGGACCAGAAAAGGGAACCCAAACCAGATTGAAGGAAAGAAATAATAAAAATTAGAGCAGAAATTAATGACATGGAAACCAAAAAGACAATCCGAAAGATCAATGAAACAAAGAGCTGGTTCTTCGAGAAAATAAACAAGATTGATAAACCGGTAGCAAGACTCACAAAGAAAGAAAGAGAAAGAACCCTAATAAATCGAATCAGAAATGAAAAGGGGGACATCATAACAGAAACCAGAGAGATTCAAAAGATCATTAGAGACTACTTCGAAAGTCTATATGCCACAAAACAGGAGAATCTAAAAGAAATGGATGGATTCCTCGATTCTTACAATCTCCCAAGACTGAACAAAGAAGACTTGGAATACCTGAATAGACCCATCAATGTTAAGGAAATTGAAGCTGTGATCAAAAACCTCCCCAAAAATAAAAGCCCAGGCCCAGATGGCTTCACTGGCGAATTCTTCCAAACATTTAAAGAAGACCTGCTGCCTGTTTTCCTCAAACTTTTCCAGGAAATTGAAAAAACAGGAAATCTCCCAAACAGTTTCTATGAAGCACACATCTCTCTAATACCAAAAGCAAACAAAGACACCACTAAGAAAGAAAATTACAGACCAATATCCCTGATGAACACCGATGCGAAGATCCTCAACAAAATACTGGCAAATAGGATCCAACAACTCATCAAAAAGATCATACATCACGACCAAGTGGGATTCATCCCAGGGATGCAAGGATGGTTTAACATTCGGAAATCAATCAACATAATCCAGCATATCAACAAAAGTAAAGATAAAAACCATATGATCATATCAATAGATGCAGAGAAAGCATTTGACAAGATCCAACATCCTTTCATGATGAAAACCCTCGCCAAAATGGGGTTTGGAGGAACTTTCCTCAAGATAGTCGAAGCCATCTATCACAAGCCTACGGCAAGCATAATCCTCAACGGGGAAAAACTAAGGGCCTTTCCTCTGAGATCAGGCACAAGACAAGGATGCCCACTCTCACCACTCCTCTTCAATATAGTACTGGAAGTACTTGCGATAGCTATTAGACAAGAAAAAGAGATTAAGGGCATCCAGATAGGAAGGGAAGAAATCAAACTCTCACTATTTGCAGACGACATGATACTATATCTAGAGAAGCCTAAAACCTCTACTAAGAAACTCTTAGAAACAATAGACTTATACAGTAAAGTTGCAGGCTACAAAATCAATACCCAAAAATCCATGGCCTTCATATATGCAAACAATGAGGCAGAGGAAAGGGACATGAAAAAAGCAATCCCATTCACAATCGTGCCCCAGAAAATCAAGTACCTCGGAATCAGCTTAACCAAGGAAGTAAAAGACCTTTACAAAGAAAACTACATAACGCTACTCCATGAAATCAAAGAGGACATGAGGAAATGGAAACATATACCCTGCTCGTGGATAGGGAGAATCAATGTTGTCAAAATGGCAATACTCCCTAAAGCATTATACAGATTCAATGCGATCCCTATAAATATACCCATGACACTCTTCAAAGAAATGGATCAAGCAATCCTAAAATTCATATGGAATAACAAACGTCCAAGGATAGCTAAAACAATTCTTGGGAAAAAGATGATGGGAGGCATCACCATCCCCAACCTCAAACTTTACTACAAAGCAGTAACAATTAAAACAGCATGGTACTGGAACAAAGGCAGAGCCGTAGACCAATGGAACAGGGTGGAATATCCCTACACACAACCCCAAATGTATGACCATCTAATCTTTGATAAGGGAGCAAGAGATGTGAAGTGGAGCAAGGAAAGCCTCTTTAACAAATGGTGTTGGCACAACTGGACAACCACATGCAAAAAAATGGGTTTAGACCTTGACCTGACACCATGCACAAAAGTCAGATCAAAATGGATTAAAGACCTCAACATTAGACCACAAACCATAAGGTACATTGAAGACAATGTCGGCGAAACCCTCCACGATATTGAAGATAAAGGTATCTTCAAAGGTGGCACGGAACTAAGCAATCTAGTAAAAACAGAGATCAACAAATGGGACTACATTAAACTAAAAAGCTTCTGCACCGCAAGAGATACATTGACCAGAATCCAAAGACTATCCACAGAATGGGAAAGGATATTTACACAATACCCATCAGATAAGGGGTTGATATCAATGGTATATAAAGCACTGGTTGAACTCTACAAGAAGAAAACATCCAACCCCATCAAAAAATGGGGCGAAGAAATGAACAGAAACTTTACCAAGGAAGAAATACGAATGGCCAAAAGGCACATGAAAAAGTGCTCTGCATCACTAATCATCAGAGAGATGCAGATCAAAACAACCATGAGATACCACCTCACACCACAGAGACTAGCACACATCCAAAAGAACAAAAGCAACCGCTGTTGGAGAGGATGTGGGGAGAAAGGGACCCTTCTTCACTGCTGGTGGGAATGCCGACTGGTTCAGCCCTTCTGGAAAACAATTTGGACGATTCTCAAAAAATTAGATATTGAATTCCCATTTGACCCAGCAATACCACTGCTGGGAATATATCCCAGAGAGGCAAAAAAGTACAATCGAAACAACATCTGCACATGTATGTTCATCGCAGCACTGTTTACAATAGCCAGAATCTGGAAAAAACCCGAATGCCCCAGAACGGATGACTGGTTGAGGAAACTTTGGTACATCTATACAATGGAATACTATGCAGCTGTTAGAAAAAAGGAGGTCAAGAATTTTGTAGTTAAGTGGATGGGCATGAAAAGTTTCATGCTGAGTGAAATGAGTCAGAAAGAGAGAGACAGACATAGAAAGATTGCACTCATCTATGGTATATAGAATAACAGAGTGGGAGACTATCACCCAAGAACTGTAGAAATAATTACAGGAGGTTGACTCCATGGCTTCGAGGCTGGCCTCACGTTCCGGGGAAAGGTCAACTCAGAGAAGCGATCACCAACTACATTGTAGTCGAAGGCCATGTGGGGGAAGGGAGTTGCGGGCTGAATGAGGGCTAGAGACTGAGCACAGCGGCCACTGAACACCTTTATTGCAAACCACAACAGCTAATTAGAGAGAGAGAACAGAAGGGAATGCCTTGCCACAGTGGCAGGGTGGGGTGGGGGGGAGATGGGATTGGGGAGGGTGGGAGGGATGCTGGATTTACGGGTGGTGGAGAATGGGCACTGGTGAAGGGATGGGTTCCCGAACTTTGTATGAGGGAAGTATAAGCACAAAAGTGTATAAATCTGTAACTGTAAAAAAAAAAAAAAGAAAATTATACTTGAATAAGAAAGTTTAAATAAAGAATAAAATATCATGGGAATTGTAAAATACTTAGCCTGTCTTTTTAAAAATCTTGGAATTTATTCAATGGATTTAGCATTATTCTTATAGTGTATTATTAAAAATGTGATTTTTTTTTAGTTCATTAAAAGTTTGAGCACAAATTCTTCAGAGTAAAAGGCAAAAACTACCCAGGAAATATAACCAGTGGAATAAAAGTAATAGTATGTGGATGCTATTAAAATTTTAAATATTTAAAAAAAAAAGAACACACTCTATCAATTTAATAAACAAGGCACAAATAAAAGTAATATAATAAATTTTAACCATAATATTTATTTTCTTCAAAGTAATTAAAATATCTTGGAATCTGGATAAAATCGCTTGATTCTCCTACTAGCCTTCTGATTAATCTCAGATCTTGACTTGAGCCTCTAGCCACTCAACTATGAATTGCAAATGTAGATTCAATATCACTACACTAAAATTTGAGTCCTGTGTACTTAGATTCTGGCCACCTGGAAGGCAGATGCTTGACATATTATATTTACCCAAGACTCTGTGAATTGGATTTTAGACTAGATAATTATTATGCTCTAGAGTTATGTCAATAATTCCCACAGCAGCATCAATATTAGTCCCAGTCTGTGACCCACCACTTCCAGTGACTGAGATGGGTTTACGTACAGAATATGTGTAATTCTTCAAACTGCAAAATTTGCATTTTCATGTAGCTATTCTCTAGTCAATTCATTTACCTATTTATAAATTATTGGCATAATGCTTAGAGGATATTTTGCAACACACTGAGTGGTAAAAATTTGAACAAATAAAACATAAAGTTATTAAAAGATGCTATGGATTGGATTTTAGTATTGGAATTGTATCCAAAATTATAAATGTCACTTAATAATTATGTGTCGTTCTCATTCATTAGTTGAGAAAGAAAATTAGTGGGGAATTTTTTTTAAAGAGGGTTAGTATTATTAATGGTATTAATGGCATTGTAAACCAGAATCTCAATCAACAAAAACATACTGTTAATTTTAAATATAGGGTTACTTAGGGGTTTTTTCATGTCTTCTGTTTTCTTCATGGAACTGGATTTGCTACCTGACATTCTGTGAAATGATTGGTGGAAATCTAGCTTGTTTTCAATGCTGCAAAAGTATATTCTTAACTGTGAACTGAACATATGTGTCTCTAGAATCCCTAGAGATTCACAAGTTGAAGCACTGTATTCCAATGATAGTATGGGGTGATTAAAAAACGGCTGGAGCGATAGCACAGCAGTTGGGCGTTCGACTTTCACTCAGCCAACCCGAGTTTGATTCCTCCGCCCCTCTCAGCCCGGCAAACTACCGAGAGTATCGAGCTCACGTGGCAGAGCCTGGCAAGCTACCTGTGCGTATTGGATATGCCAAAAACAGTAACAATAAGTCTCTCAATGAGAGACGTTATTGGTGCCCGATCGAACAAATCAATGAGCAACGGGATGACAGAAACAGTGACAGCTTATATCATGGGCTGGAGCAATGGCACAGCGGGTAAGGAGTTTGCCTTGCATGTGGCCGACCCAAGTTCAATTCCTCCGTTTCTCTCCGAGAGTGCAGCAAGCTACCGAGAGTATCTCACCTGCATGGCAGAGCCTGGCAAGTTACCCATGACTTGGAATTTAATAAAACTTATATTATATTACATTGGAATTTTCGTCATATAAGAATGAATATAGGAATTATATAATCACCTCAGGATTTCACAGAACTAGTTTAGCATTTTTAGCAAATTGGTTTTGCAATATTTTTAAGTGCTGGGTCCATAACAACAGAGACTATTTCTAAATTATATACTGCAAGTCATTTATTAGTTCAATATTTATTGATTATGTAGTATATATCAAGCATTGTCCTGAGCACTAGAAATATAACCATGAACACTGCAACCAGTCTTTTAATATGAATTTAAGAAAAGGTGCTTTGAAAAGGGAGGTTATTCCCTACTGCAGTTTGAGAGAAAGCTTCACTGTTTTTCATGTGCTGAAAGAAAACAATTATGTGAGGCTTGAGCTAACAGGCAGTAGATACAATATATGCAGAAGAGAGAAGGGGTATGCTCAATACATCCTGGTAGTCAGCCTGGTGTCTTGGTAGACTAAGAAAAACTGACCTAAGCTTGCATGTAAGTAATATATCTTAGTACCTATAAACTAACAGTCATATTAGCTTCTTTGTGCTACATTTTTACAGCTCTTCTTTTTTTTTCAAATATTTGAGATCATGAATAAAACATTCCCCTCCTGGTTTTAGACGTATGCCACCTCAACTCGCAGGCCACTGCTGTGACATGCCCTGTTATGTCTTAAACTGTCAAGGCTGTGGGTGGTTCTGATTTCTTTTAATAGTCACTTTGCTGAAATCAAGATGAACATTTCTAGCCACAATTTTACATATGGGTGAACATCTTCTATCAGGAAAATCACACTATTTTTCATAAGTGGATTTATCTATATGTGTTATATTTAGATTAAGGAGAGATAGATGCTTTTACTGTCAAAGAAGCAAAGAAAGTCATGATTAAGGGATAAAAGACATCATTTAGACCATCTGTGGTTATTCTTAAAGCAGTTACATACACACCATTAATCTATCTGTCTATCTATCTATCTATCTATCTATCTATCTATCTATCTATCTATACGTAGAGGTACATATATATATATACACCTCTAGAATACATGTGCGTATATATTCTTTACTGATAAAGAATATATATTATATATTTTGTGTTACATAGTCTGTAACTGTACTGTATTTTAACCCTTACATTCTTACAATGATCTTATACATTTTATGTTGTGACCCAGACAAGTTATTAAGTAGCAAATCAGAGGTAAAGCAAATAAATGATCCACAGTATCAAACTTAATAAATCATATATCATTTGTATATGATTATAGAGTCATAATTTGACCCACCATGGAATTCTGCTCATTTGGTTGAATACTTTAATTCGAAATGTTTCAATCCAGTTCCCAGAATCTTATACTACCTTATCACCACATCAGTGTGGTCAAGCTTTTCTGATTTCTACACACCAGCCCTTTCCAAGGCCACTATGCTGCTTGATGCTCTCCCTATGGAAAGTAAGCTATTTCTTCATCTGATAAACTCACACTAGTTTTAGAGACTGTTTCAGTGCCTATCCTCTCTAGGTGGGAACACATTTCAAAGGCTATGAGTTTCCTTGACTTTCATCCACATAGATATTTTGGTTTTTCTCAGCATGCTTGAAATGTCTATATTATCTCCATCATCAACATAATACTGGTAGAAATTGATAACATTTTATAATGATTTATGCTTATATTAATGACAGAGGTATATGAAAAATTAATCACTTTATAAGGCAAGTTTGCAACTGATTATTTTTAGAAGGATTAACAGACTGTGAGGGATTTCTTTCCAGCGGTATATTGTATGGAAGTTTTAACTGGCTCTTCTGCCCCTATAATTACCTGTTTGATGTGTTGGATCCCTCTAATCAGACAATGCACTGGATCTGAAGCATAAAAATAAAGGGGTATATATTTTTTTTAATTTTGTCAGTACGTTTTTCTGGTGGTCATATAGAGTTTACATGAAACAACTCTAGGTGTTTGACAGGTTATTTCTAAGGACAGCAAAACCAGGACATGCTCTTCACTTTACTACTGTCCATTTTGTCATCAAATGTACACATCAAATGTACCAATCTCTACCCAGGCCAGTATCTCCTTCTCTCCTCTCCCCAGCAGAGAGTCTTCCCTTCAAGGCAACTAGTTGTTCTTCCAATTGTGCCTGATCCTGACTAACTCCTTAAAGGTTGGTGACAATATCTAAAATGTTATTTACAATGATTCCTTGGTTTGGAATTAAAAGTCTGCTAACCAATATGTGTGGTGGGAAGGCCAAGTTCTCACCTATGCCACCTCAAAGTTTTGTTAGTTGTTGAAACACACTGTATAGTGTGAGTAACATCCCCATCATTTCTGCAACACCTGTTTCATGGACGGAATTTCACATTTATTCTTTGTTAATTCTTAGCTATATCATTACTTACGAAGTAATTATAACCATGTTCTATATGAGAAAACCGAGCCAAATATACTAATTCTCTCTTCCTGGACCATAAGTTTTAAAGCTGAGTTTTGGTTAAGGTTTGCTAAAGTTAATAGCAAGCTATTTGACTGCTAAATCTGACAAAATGCTTCTATTTTCATCAAATTGATTGTTGGTATTAAAATTTAAAAAGAAGATTAAATCACTTATATAATGAACAATCCTGTGAAGTACAAAACCTAATGCGATTAACTTCTTTCACTTGATATTTCACTACTAATGACTATCAGAAATTAGAAACTAAGCACAGAAAAAAGATTGTCACTGTCACTGTCTTCCCATTGCTCATCGATTTGTTCAAGTGGGCACCAGCAACATCTCCATCGTGAGACTTGTTACTGTTTTTGGCATATTGAATATGCCATGGGTAGCTTGCCAGGCTCTGTTGTGCAGGCGGGATACTCTCGGTAGCTTGCCAGGCTCTCCGAGAGGGGCAGAGGAATCGAACCCGGGTCATCAGTATGCAAGGCAAACGCCCAACCCGCTGGGCTATCGCTCCAGCCCACATAAAAAGACATGTATTTAGATTAAAATATATTTGAAAGGCACAAGAATAAGTCAGTACAATCCCCATAGCATAAACTCAAGTCTTTACTTGAGAAAGGCTAACTCATTATTTTAGTTCTGGGTATTTCTTTAGGAGTAAATTTCAGGGTCAAAGTCCAGTCAATCCAACACATAATGTTAAATAAAAGAGCCCAAATACTTTGTATGAGTTCAAACTGTGTGTGTGTTCAGTGGCCTAGAACTGTTCCCCAGCCAGCTGACAAAGACAGACATGAAGAAACAGGGAATAAAGGAATGTGGCCCAGCATAGTTGGTAATCAGTGGCCATTTATTCTCTTACAGCATTAGTTCTTAGTTATATAGAAATCATGAAAGGTGGGAATACACATAGGTATGGTGGAGCATTATCATAACAGAAAACAAATATAAAGCCCCCCCTTCAGAAGTTCTTCTAGATTAACTCAAGAACAAAATCACACCTGGGTGTTCAGCATTCTCTGATTGCTAGGAGATACACTCAAGGGCAGGGTTCCATCTAAGAGTATGTTGCTTTCTTCTTTCCTTAACTAATATCTCATTTAAATAATAATATTGAATACTAATATTTCTAGTCATTTTCTATGAACATGATAAGAGATATATTAAAATTAAAGGATGGCTCTTTCTGGGGACATCGCATCATATATCTCAGATTACAGTTTTCAGGCCAGGTTAGTCTTTCCTAACCCCAGCAATGTACTTATCTAGTCACTTCCTTTTGGGGCATGACAGTTTGTTCCATGACCATGCTCTTAAGTTATTATACTTCTTTTTTGTATTTTTTTTCTTTTTGGGTGACACCTGGCAATGCACGGGGGTTACTCCTGGCTCTGCACTCAGGAATTACTCCTGTCTGTGCTCAGGGGACCATATGGGATGCTGGGGATCGAACCCAGGTCGGCCGCGTTCAAGGCAAATGCCCTACCAGCTGTGCTATTGCTCCAGCCCCAAATTATTATATTTCTTATGGCACTTAGCCTGTTCCTTTTCAATGCCAGCATAGCTTACAGCTGGCTCTGGGTCCAACAAATCCTCTTGTTGCTATCCTCCTTTGGGGGGATGTTAGGAAGTAAGGCTTAAGTCAAATAAATAGGATGGATGTCCAGGAGTAAATATTTGAGTAAACTAACTCCCATGTTACAAAAGCATAGCATTAGTGATCAACTATCTTCCTGTGTCTATACATAAAGATATTGCTAAAGTATGCAAAGGACATAAGGAAAGAAAACAATATAGGATTAGGAGTGACTGATGGAATTGGGTGTGTCTTGGGAGCACTGTGATGGGTTCAACTCAATTAGCCTAAGCTCACTGTAGGAGAAGCAAGGACAAAGCAATGTTATGCAACACCTTGGTTTTTGAATTCTACTGAGCAATCCCCATAACCATGTTAATAATTATAGTTTTCATTTAAAAATAGTAATCTTACTGATAAATTTTATATTTTGTTTTATCAGTTCATCATAAATGAAATTTAGAGACCTACTAAAATTATAATATACTTTTATTGCGGGTGCATTTTCTTATACCATAAAAGAGAAAACCAGAAATAATCTCTATTAATGATGTTAGAGTGAATTTTATGGTTTTGTATTCACTTTTACTAAGACCTGATATATTTATTGCTTAAAAAGGATTTTCCCATACACTTCTGCCAAATGTTTAAATTTTTAAACCTTTTTTCTTACATACCTCAGAAAAAAAAAAGCCAGATATGAGTAAAGAAGTTTTGATATCTGATTTGGTATTTTTGTTTCTAAGAGCTTAAAATACATGCATTTGGCATCCAGAGCAGCTTATGGTACAAATGGCAATCTTGCTGTCTTGTCCCTTCACTCTTTTCATAGTGCATCAACATCGTTTGCGGGGGAAGATACAATGGTTAGAGCAGGGAGCAAGATCTTCATGCCCACGATCACTGGTGCTGCAGTATTCTGAAGTGTTATTTTTATTTAACATTCTTATTGAGGTAACACGTGTTTAGAAGAACACCAGTGTTTGTAAGTTTAAGGGTACACATGCAACACCCAGCAGCAAATTGCTACATCCCTCTACCACTTTTCACTAGACTATTTCAGTCTACAGTTGTGTGGTCAAAATCTAATTTTTTTTATTGTACACTGTTTGTTTCCTTGCTTTGTTTCTTTATATACTGCATGTCACTATCACTATCACTATCATCCCATTGATCCTCGATTTGCTTGAGTAAGCCCAGTAACAGCTCCATTTGTCCTAGCCCTGAGGTTTTAGCAGCCTCTCTTTACTCGTCCTTCCCAAAGGTGACACACTAGAGGCTCTTTCAGGGTCAGGAGAATGAAACCCATCATTGTTACTGTATTTGGCATATAAATACACCACGGGGAGCTTGCCAGGCTCTGCCATGCAGGCAGGAAAACTCTCGGTAGCTTGACATACTACATATATATGACACTATTCAGTATTGTCTTGCCCTTTATTTTACTAAGCACACTAACCTGTGTATTCATAAAACGATTAAGAAGCCCAAGTCTCTCTCTTGGTTGCTGACTTCAGTGGACTCGGACCGCTATTCCCGACCCAGGATGGCAGATGCCATGGGCGTATGAAGGTGAAAACAAGGGCCAGGCTGGTTGGTGATCAGTTGCCGTTTATTCCGTTCTCCCCATGTGCCTGTTCTAGTCTCATTAAGCACCTCATTCTTGTCTCAATCTACCTCTCATTCTCATCTCTTCTTGTCTTCCTTGCTAGTCTCTGTGTGCTCCGATTCACCATCCTGCTCTCTCTAGTCTCTCATACCCTCCAAACCTTGGCAGTAGCAATGTCTGGTAGCACAATCAACATATGACAGCCCTTCCTGATCACCTGCAGCCAGGGCAAAATAACACCTAGAGTTTTTTCTCCTTTCCTTAGTTCAGTTACCATTTAAACACTCATCTTCATTCTAATTCTCAATATTAGTTATTTTGTATAGACATGGTAAGAGATACATTAAGCTTGTAGGTTGGCTTTTCTGGGGACATCTCGCTATAGATCCCAGACTACAGTGCTCAGTGCTCAGATTAATCTTTCCTAACCCTAGCAGGGTCCTAATCTAGTTGTTACTTTTTGGATTATGATAGAATTTCTCCATGATCATGCTCTTAACTTGTAGTTAAGTATTATGGCACTTTGGCCTTGCCCATTTTGATGCCAGGTAAGCTCACAGCTTGCCCTGGGTCCATCCAGTCCTTCATTGGGACCCTGCTTATGGGGTATCAGGATGTAAGGGCAACTGAGGTTTAAGTCAAGAAAACATGCCCCGGAGTGAATATTATTCAGACTCAGTTAAGTCCCAAGTTACAAAAGTATAGCATTGACTATCTTCCTGTGTCTATACAAAAAAAAAATAAATAACATGCTCTGAATTAACTATGCAAAGGACATAAGGTGAAGAGAAAAGCAATATGTACAAGTTAATAGGGTCTGATTATAAGATAAAGGTGATTGACTGGTTTGGAAAGCTAAGCACAAAAGAAGTGGTTACAGATAGAAAGTAATGGGAGTCCCTCGGACCACTGTGATAGGAGTAACCTAAGATTTCTGTGGCAAGGCAGAAAGGACAAACCAATGTTATCCTACACTAACTACTAGTTTAATTAATATTTATCAAAATGCACAGTATCAATTTATCTAGCTCAGTAGTATTTCATTGTGTATATATTTCATAACTTCTTTAATTTAAATTCATCTGTTGTATGAACTCTTTTTAGTTTGAACCCTCTCTATCTCTCTGTCTCTCTCTTTTAATTTTAGGGCCACACTTGGCAGGGCCCAGGGCTTACTCCAGGTTCTGTGTTCAGGAATAACTCATGGCAAGTTTGGGGGTCATATAGGGTGCCAGGAATTGAACTCAGTAGACCGTAGCAAGGCAAGAGACCTACCCTGTACTATTGCTCTAGATCAAGAATGCTCATTTTTAAATTTTGCTTTATATTTTTATTTTTTTTTTCATTTTGGACCTGAAAGATTAAAAAAAATTCTAACAGATTTTGTAGTTGCAATGCTATAAAATAGAATGGTTTCTCATGCACATATTACAACACGACACTCATCCCACTGTGCCCCTTTCCTCTCCCAAGGACCTCAACATTCCTCTCTCCCAAGCCTCTCATCTCAGTTGTGTGGATCAATTCTCCCATTATGCTGTCTTGCGGTCTTTGTTGCTACCTTGCTATGTATCGTTAAGTCCAAGATATGAGAGTGAAAACTCGATATATACCTATCCCATTCTGACTGACTTTACTCAGCATGATATCCTTTAGTTCCAACCATATTGCTGCAAATTGCATGATTTATTCTTTCTTAGAGGAGAGGTGCATAGTAGTCTGTGTGTGTATGTGTGATATATATATCACACACACACATATATATATATTAATATATATCACAACTTCTTGATCCATTTGTCTGTTGAGAATTTGCCTCAGAATAAGAGCTAAGATATGGAAACAACCCAAAGGCCTAACTAAACACGAATAATTTGTTCTGATTTTATTAAAAATTTCTCCTCATCTCCTTTAAAAAAGCAAATATACCTTAAGAGTTTGAAATTATCAGTATTTATCTTCTGTTAGACTGGAGCGATAGCACAGCAGGTAGGGCATTTGCCTTGTGTGTGGTCAACCAGGGTTTGATTCCTGCATTCCTCTACTAAGAGTATCCCACCCGCATGCACAACATAGCCTGGCAAGCTACCCATGGCATATTTGATATGCCAAAAACAGTAACAACAAGTTTTACAATGGAGACGTTACTGGTGCCTGCTCGAGCAAATCGACAGGGCTTTCTATCTTCTATAATTTTACACATTTTTTTCTGCTTTATGATAATAATAGTCATTTACAGGATTTCCTTTTGCTTTATGGATAATAATAATCATTTACAGGATTAAGTAACTTTGCTAAAACATACTTCATTTCCATCCCAATCCCCACCTTCTCCCTCCTCTTATATTAATACCTTCAAAATAAAAACCAGAGTGAAGAGGAATATTTTGTTTGTTTGTTTTATGGAACACCTTGTGATGCTCAGGTATTACTCATCCCTCTGTGCTCAGGGAGCACTCCGGGTGGGCTCTGGGACTATATGGGACACCAGGGTCAAATCTGGGTCAGGTGCTTTGCAAGGCAAAGGCCCTTTCAGCTGTACTATTGCTCTGTGTCCCTGAAGAAGGATATTAAGAGAATGATGGTTTTAGGATTCTTAAGAGAATAATAAGATAAACAATTTGTCTAGCACATTGTTTCTAGAACAAAAGCTACCAATTTCTAGAGCATTCATAATAGTTGTTTTGTAATTTGACCAGAAGCCTCAGATTTGGAAGTCTAAGGGATGTAGGGCAGAGAGCAGATGAATACAAAGGATTTAGCTCTTAATCACAACTTTTAACCTTGAGGCAAAAGGAGATTGGATTAGCATAGCCTGAACTCTTACACACTTAAACACTGCCTCGGAGACGCAAGATGTCTTTTATTCACTACAGAATACATCCACCCAGTAATTCTCCTTGTCATTGATAAATGTTCAAGGTGTCTCAGATGAGTATAGAGACAGGTTGACAACCCTAAGTGAGGTTCTTGGTTCCTTTCTGATACATGTTCTTTCCTTGCCCTAAGAAGGTCAGGTTGAGGTATTGTTAAGAACATGGACGAACATGAAATAACTTTGGTCATGATTAATATAGTTTAAAATGATGTCATGTATTGTCCTGTGCTTTAAAAGTTTGTGATAAAATCAAAGATAACTCATAAGACAATTTCATATCTATGCCTTTCAAATTGTATGACAGAATCTAAAACAATATGTGAATATCAAGGAAGTTAAAATTAGGTTACATTTTTTCCATTGTCCCCTTTATCTCAGGCATATAGTCATTTAAGATGCATTTATTAAGGAGCCAAAGAGATAGCACTGTCACTGTCATCCCATTGCTCATCGATTTGTTTGAGCGGGCACCAGTAAAGTCTCTCATTGAGAGATTTATTGTTAATGTTTTTGGCATATCCAATACGCCACGGGTAGGTTGCCAGATTCTGCTGTGCGGGCACAATACTCTCAGTAGCTTGCTGGGCTCTCCGAAAAGGGGCGGAGGAATCGAACACAGGTTGGCTGCGTGAAAGGCTAACACCCTATTGCTGTGCTATCACTCCAGCCCCAGAGAGATAGCATAACAGGTAAATTCTTGACCTCATGCAGCCGACCAAGTTTCAATCTCTCACACCTCATATGATCCCCCTAGCCCTGCCAGGAGTAATTCCCTGAGTGCTCCTGAGTGTGCCCCTCCAAAAGAAACAAAAATACACTAATGAAGAAATTAAAAATAAACTACGTTTTATATAAGAAATTTTCATTAATGAATGAATATCAAATTCCATCCCCACACTGCACCTGAGAGACTGTTTTGTCTGAATTATTGAATCAAGCCCTGCCTAACAACAAATGGGAGATAACAGGTGAAACTTTCTGACTAGATACAGTCCTAAAACTGTAATATACTAAATATATATATAGTCAATTATATGTCAAGATTTTTGGAACATCTTCTCCACACATTTAATTTGAAGATATCTTTCGAAGCCTCAAACATTCTCTTAGGGTAATAATTAAACATTTAATATTGTAACACAAGGCTTTTTCTTTCAACCCTCCATAGATTTACTTCATTTGACTTAGTAAATTATGTATGTGCCATTCCCAAGAGAAAGGTAGATCATTATATTCAAAGATTGTTTGTTTCAATATGATATACATGTATTCTTTTCAATTACAAACTTTGATCACATTTTCATTAAAAAATTGGTGATAAAGATATTCAATCAATGTAAAAGAAACAAACATGAATTTTTGTTAAGATTTTTTTCTAGCCTATATGAATTTTTATGCTTCACACTCAGAAAGTGCATTTTTATTTACCAAACTTAGATAAACACACATAATTTAAACTAAGAATAGCTATCAAACTTTGATATAAAACAAATGTAATAAATTTTAATAGTCTATAGAATAAAATCCAAGGATTAGATAATCATAATCCAAGTCCTTTATATATTAATAGATTAATATACTCTTAAACCTTCTGTTGAACTTTATATATTTTATTCAATATTTCAAGAGATCCTATGTGATAACATATTCTTCTAATTTAGAGATGAAATTTGAAGTTTAATAAGGTTTAGAATAATTTCTAGGTGCAGATTTAGGAGACAGAATTTAAATACAGAAAATCTGCAAATTGCTTGTACTTAAAACTTCGAACTATGCTGCCACATACAATATAATAAAAAAAAATACATGGTTACTGATCACCAATTAGTTACAGCTTTAAAACTAGAATGAGTAGTAAGTACACTATTAGCTATATCACATAGATGCTTACTTATATATTATTAAATTTGCTATTTACTTTTATATCATTTATTTATTTTGCCTATATATTATTTAATCATGTGTCGCACATTTGCACGTGGATCAATCTAGAATGCTGCTCCTATTACTGTTTGTATGACCAAAGTTTAATTTATGTAAGATGTAAAGTAGGAAGATAGAAAAATAATTATAGATATAAAATATAACTTATTAAAATCTAAGGTTGTAACTTAATCTCTTTCCTTGAGATACCATCACAATTCATCTGAAACTGTTAATTTCTATAAATAAGCCATTTTCTTCAAAAAAAAGCACTTTGAAGTATTTGTTTCAATTTTAAGAACAGTGCATTAATTTGGAAAGCATTTATGTCACAATACATATTTATAAAGGACAATAAGTATAACTTGAATACTATCAGAAAACAGATGGTCCATTCAGTCTAAGTGATTCAAGCAAGGCATAGATAAATTAAGAAATTTAAAAGATGCCTAATATTGGAGATCCCTTACCATTTTAATGGCCTCTAGGGGAAAATTAAGGAATAGTGAGGAATAATAGTAGTGGTGTGGAGTGTATTGCCTCTAGAAGCCTTGAGAGTTTTTGAGACAGAGTACAGCCAAGACACAATGACATAGTAATTAAGATAGTGACAATGAACCCCCAAATAATATTCATTCTCTCTCTCCTTCTGAAACTTCTCTCAGTTTTTTTTCATTTCATGAAACTAAAAGGAAGTCAGAAAATAAAGAATAAAAGTAATGCAAAATTTTAAATTCAGCTTCTAAGAATTTGACTAAAATAGAGAAGAATGTAGAGTATATAAAGGTTAAGAGACTATACTTGCACTCAAGAATATTTAGTGCTTCTAATTGCTGTTCAAATTAATTAGACATAATTTTAATAAATTCAGCTTTTATTGTTGAGCATTAGAGTCAAATTTTATGCTATCACGTGGAGAACATTGTAAGTTTTTGTTATCTATTATTTCTGTAAGATAGTTATTTTATTTGTTTTAATATCCCAAAATAACACTTCCAGAGGATTCTTTGTATTCTAGCATTAAAGAAATTATCTGAGCAACTTGAGTAAATCTCAAGAGACTAAGTTACATTGGTTTCACTTATTGACCTTTATTTAGCCTAAAATTCCCCTAAACATATTACAGAGCAGATCTTCAATCCATTTTATTATCTCAGTTGTACTTTTATAGTCATTCTCCTATACCATTATTTTTTTATGTTATAGTGACCAATTTTTCTGTGCGTATTCCAAGAGTCATTAAGTGTTCTAATGATCTTTGTTATATGAGTTGATATTTTCTTGTTTTATAATAGCATCAATGTAATAACAGAAGCAGAACTTATTGTATCATATTTCTGTCCAAATGATCATTTTGAGTTCTAATGATATTTGTTGCAACTACAATTCTCTGTGTTAGCTTTAGCGTTGGTTGAAATTCTTAATATATACACCTCCCCACACAAACACACACATACACACACAATAGGTTGTCTTTGAGAGTTAAAATTGAAAAATAAAAAATAAAAAAAAAAGAGAGTTAAAATTGATAGTACAAAATCTTACCAACTCAGCAGAAAGATAAATCCTCTGGCATTTCTGACATCAGTGTCTATCATGATTGTTATAGCATATTTTAGGCCATTTCCCCATCACTGAAAGAATTTCTGCAGAGAAAGAGGGAATACTCTTACAGGTGAGGTCTAAATGAAAGCTGTTGATATTTTGTTTTCTAATTCTCTTCTGGGTATATAAAGAATTTTTTCTTTGTAAGAGAGAGCACTAAAAACTAGAATCCAGTGATATCACTGAACTACCAGGAGTAATCCTTAGATGAACAGCATCAGCCTGAAAAGACCTGGTTAGCTTGTTTGAAATCAACGTTAAAAAATATGAAAGTGGGGCCTGGAGCAATAACACAGCGGGTAGGTTTGCCTTGCACGCGGCCGACCCTGGTTCCTATTTGGTTCCAATTCCCAGCATCATATTTGGTCCCCTGAGCACCGCCAGGAGTAATTTCTGAGTGCAAAGCCAGGAGGTAACCCTTGTACATTGCCGGTGTGACCCAAAAAGCAAAAACATAAAAATTAAAAAAAAATATGAAAGTTATTGACCAGAGAAATAAGATACGAGTAACTTACAATACCTTACAAGATGGCATCATTACAAAGAAAGATTAAATAAGCTATCAGAGGAAACTCAAAATGTATAAGAAAATATTCTCTGAAATAAAATACATTCTCCAAAATATCTAAAAACTAAAATGGAAAATAAATAAAACACATTAACCATAGCAGAGGAAAGCAATATTGTCTTTTGTAGCCATAATTTGTATATCTGTAAAATCTACTTCAAATCAATCTTGCACATTAACCAGTCATAAAGGTCCTAAAATGTTCTGAAATTATGATTCAAAGAATATTAAAGCTGTGACACATATTAGAATGATACATGTGTAAATGAAACTAGAATTGAACTAATTTTTCAAAACAGCTATGCCTCTACTTGGTTTATAAACCCTTTCAATTATGTATATAATAAGTTACTTCCTAATTTTTTAAATGTTTATATGAAGGCTTTAGTGTCTCTTTGAAAAATAAGTTTTCTATAGTAGCACAAAAGCATATTATGTAGATCACTTGATTTTTTTTTCCCAATGGTGTTGGGTTATTGGAGATTCTTTCGAGGTCATTATCATGAAGTATCTGCATGTCTTCTAGGATGTATTACATGAATTCTCTTCTTACATCAAAGCGTTTGCATTGTGGGGGGCAAAATTAAAATTGGGGCAAGAGTACAGAGGGTAGGGTACTAGCATGCAGGTGACCTCATTTTGACTCCTGGCACCCCTTATGGAATCCTGAACCCCACCAGGAGTGATATGTGAGCTCAGTGCCAAGAGTGAATCCTGATCGCTCTGGTCCCCACACCTCCAAAATAAAGAAAATCCATTTTGTAAACCAGGATAAAATATTTGTATAATACCTATCTAGCAAAAAGATCATGTCAAAATATATGACACATTAATTTCACTGTATCACTGTATCACTGTCATCCCAGTGCTCATTGATTTGCTCAAGCGGGCACCAGTAATGTCTCCATTGTGAGACTTGTTACTGTTTTTGGCATATCGAATATGTCATGGGTAGCTTGCCAGGCTCTGCTGTGTGAGCGAGATACTCTCGGTAGCTTGCCAGGCTCTCTGAGTGGGACAGAAGCAGGAATCGAACCCAGGTCAGCCGTGTGCAAGGCAAATGCCCTACCCACTGCTATCGCTAAAACAAATGTATATATATATATATATGTATATATATGCACACACATATATATGTATATATATATTTACAAAACTCAACAATAAAATATAAAAACAACCTCATCAAAAAACAGAAGGTGAGGTTATTGCTGCTAGTTACTGCTGTTACTTCCTCAAAGAAGACATACAAATAAACAATAGATTTATGAAAATTTGTTTTCACCACTTTGTATCTGGAAAATTCAAATAAAAACATCATGATAGGTCACCTCAAATAAGTGAGAATGTCCAATATCAGAAATGGCTGGCAGCTACCAGTTATGGTGAGGATGGTGAGAAAGGAACTTTTGTTCACTGTTTGCGAATATATCATCGGGTCCAGCTTCTATGGAACACAGTATTCAGAATTCTCAAGATTCAATATATGTTCCTGTGAGTTTCCAAGAAAAGGGTGTGTGGGCATGTGGAGGATTTGAGCATTCAGTGCCGGGAGCTTCCTTCCCAGGCCCATCCACAGTGGCAGCAGATGATGTGGGGGAAGGAACGGAGAAACTGGGCCCAGGTACCAGGCTGGCCTCTCTCCTCCCCAGCGTAGTCACATCTCTCCCCTTACGGTGCAGTTGTACTTGTAGTTTTGGTTGTAGTCCCGATCATTGCACGTTGCCCCGGAGATCTCTCCGGCCCACGGAGAGACAACAGTGGAAAGCGCTCCTAATTGGGTGGATTCTAAGAGCGGTCCCGATCTGAAATAAAACTAGTGAGGATAATAAATAGGGGGCTCAAGACGACACATGCCGATCAAGAGCAACTTTATTAACAGCCATGCTGGTTTTATACTTTTCTTAGCAGGGGGTTGGTACATAAGTTGTCAATCATCAGGGAAGTGTCTTCTCAGACCAAATAAGGAAAGGTTCGGGGCATACTTTGGGGGGCTTACAACATTCTCCAAGAGTAGGTTGAGAAATAGTGGGGAGAGGAAGGCAAGGGTTTATCGGGCAGGAGCATCTGTCAGGAGGAATGCACAAGGCTTTTAGTGTAGAGGAAGGCATTCTACTTTACTGGCTTTTTGGGGTCTCTTAGTTAACTGCCCTGGGCTACTTTTACTTCTTGAGTTTAGCTATTTCCTTTGTCACAAGGGCACCTGTGCCTCAGGTTATGCAAAGCTGGTAATGGAATTTTCCGGTTTGTCCAGGGTAAAGGTTTCGGGGTCCTCTTTTGTTCAGGGTCCTGAGCAGTCCCCAACAGATCATCATAGATCCATCATCCTAGTCTCCTCATAGACCTCAAAGTCCTCTCCGTTGTTATATTTTTTTTCTCCTCTCCTCATAGTCTCATAGTCCTCTACTTGCAGTCATTGTTGTCATATGGTTCTCCTTCTAGTCCTCAAAGACCTCAATGTCCCAAAGTCTCAATTCTCATCCTCCTAGTCTTCAACACCCCGTCCTCACACCTCTATTCCTCAGCATCTAGTTCCCTCTTGCCCCTTACAGCAGAGTTCTATAGAAATAATGGAGGGTGGGGATACACAAAGGTAGGGTTGTATGTAATCATCACAACAAACAGAGGTAGGGCCACTCCTTTAGGAGATTAACTCAAAGACAAAATCTCATCTGAGGGTTCAGCACTCCAGATTACTAGGAGATCCACTCAAGGGTGAGATTCCATCCAGGGAGTACTGCTTTCTCCTTCCCTCAGCTAGGAACCCATTTAAACCATCATAGTAAATTTACTTATTATAATATTGTTTACAGCGGTAGGGCATTTGCCTTGCATGCAGCCAACCCGGGTTCAATTTTTCCTGCCCCTCTTGGAGAGCCCAGCAAGCTACCGAGAGTATTTCGCCCACACAGCAGAGCCTGGCAAGCTACCCATGGTGTATTCAATATGCCAAAAATAGTAACAACAAGTCTCAAAATGGAGATGTTACTGGTTCCCACTTGAGCAAATCGTTGAGCAACGAGATGACAGTGACAATATTTTTAGTCATTTTGTATGAACACAGTAAGAGATATATTTAACAGAGCAATTAATATATCATTATATTATATTATATCTAATATCACTGTCATCCCGTTGCTCATCGATTTGTTCGAGCCGGCACCAGTAATGTCTCTCATTGAGAGACTTATTGTTACTGTCCTTGGCATATACAATACGCACAGGTAGCTTGCCAGGCTCTGCCATGGGGCTCCATACTCTCAGTAGCTTGCTGGGCTCTCCGAGAGGGGCGGAGGAATCAAACTCTGGTTGGCTGCATGAAAGGCGAAAGCCCAGCCGCTGTGCTATCGCTCCACATAATAATTATGTTAAATATATTAAGATATATTAACATATTAATTAATGTATAATTATATTATATTGTGTTATATTATATTATATATTGATTTATATATATATTCGTGTTTGGCTCTTCCTGGGATCATCTTGCTATATATTCCAGACCACAGTTCTCAGTGTGAACTTTCCTAACCCCGTCAGGGGTTTCCTAACCCCATCAGGGTCCTTATTCAGTTACTTCTTTTTGGGTCATGACAGTTTGTTCCATGACCGTGCTCTTAACTTTTAGTTAAGTATTATGGGACTTGGCCTGGCCCATTTTGATGCCAGGGTAGCTCACAGCTTTCCCTGAGTCTATCCAGTCCCTCATAGGGACCCTGGTTTTTGGATTGAGAGAAACTAAGGGCAATTGAGGCTTAAGTCAAGTAAATATTGATGCCCAGGAATAAATGTTATTTTGGAGTTAATTCATTCCCATGTTACAAAGCATAGCATGAACTGGCTTGCTGTGTCTATACAAAAAGGACATTGTTAAGTAAACTATGCAAATGACATAAAGGAATGAGAAAAGCAATATAGGTTTATTAGTGGTTGATGGAATTGGGTGTGCCTCAGGGGCACTGTTGTGGGAGTAGCTCAATGAACCTTAAGGCCACTGTAGGAGGAGCAAGAACAGCCCAATTTTATCGAACAAGTTCCCATTTGACCCAGACATTCCACTACTTAGTGTCTATGCCCCCAAATGAAAAACATTAACTTAAAACTATAGGTGTACATAATGTACATCACAGCATTAATTATAATGGCCAAAGTCTAAAAAGATTTCAAACGTTTAATAACAGGTGAATGTATAAAGATATTGTGATATATACACAATGAGATACTATTCTCTTGGAGAGCCCGGCAAGCTATCGAGAGTATCCCGCCTGCATGGGCATAGCCTGGCAAGTTACTCATGTCGTATTCGATATGCCGAAAATAGTAACAATAGGTCTTATTCCCCTGACCCTGAAAAAGCCTCCAAACATTGGGAAAGAGAAGTAAGGAGAGGCTGCTAAAATCTCAGGGCTGGGAGGAATAAAGAAGTTACTTGTGCCCACTCGAATAAATCGACAAACAACAGAATGACAGTGACAGTGACTGATATTATTAAAATAAAAGAAAGAATGAAATCTCCTCCTTTGCAGCAACTTGTATAGAACTAGAGAGTTTCATATAAAGCAGTTAAATTAAGGGGGAGATGGAAAATTGCCAGATAATCTCACTCATATTTGCTATGTAAAAGATAAAACCAGGCTGAAAAAGATAGCATAGCAGCTAGAATGCTTGTTTTGAAAAAAACTGATCCAGATTGAGTCCTGGCACATTATAAGTTTCTCTGAGGCCCACGGGGAGTGATCCCTGAATTTAAACGCAGAAAGCCAGGAGTAAATCCTGAACAGACCCAGGAAAGAAGAAAGGAAAGGAAAGGAAAGGAAAGAAAAGAAAAGGGAAGGGAAGGGAAGGGAAGGGAAGGGAAGGGAAGGGAAGGGAAGGGAAGGGAAGGGAAGGGAAGGGAAGGGAAGGGAAGGGAAGGGAAGGGAAGGGAAGGGAAGGGAAGGGAAGGGAAGGGAAGGGAAGGGAAGGGAAGGGAAGGGAAGGGAAGGGAAGGGAAGGGAAGGGATGATAGAAAGAAGACAGAAAGGAAGAAAGAAGAAACAGAGAAAAAGAGAAAGATAGAAAGAAAGAAAGAAAGAAAGAAAGAAAGAAAGAAAGAAAGAAAGAAAGAAAGAAAGAAAGAAAGAAAGAAAGAAAGAAAGAAAGAAAGAAAGATACAAAGAGGAAGAAAGAAGGAAAGAAAAAGAGAAGGAAAAAGAAAGGAAGGATGGGAGGGAGGAAGGAAGGGAGGAAGGAAAGAAGGGAGGAAGAAAGAATGAAAGGTAGGAAGGGAGGAAGGGAGATAGGAAAGAAGGAAGGAAGTGAGGGAGGGAGGAGGTAAGGAAGGGAGGAGGGAAGGAGGAAGGGAGGGAGGAAGAATGGATGAAAAGGAGGAAGGAAGGAAGGAAGGAAGGAAGGAAGGAAGGAAGGAAGGAAGGAAGGAAGGAAGGAAGGAAGGAAGGAAGGAAGGAAGGAAGGAAGGAAGGAAGGAAGGTCGAATTAACACTTTTGTACTTTGATAATGGTTGTTACAATGTTGGGGAAAAAAGAACTGAGAACTCAGGCATGGAACAGAAAATGCTTAGTTGACTAGAGTGAATAAAAGATAGTGATGGAGGATTTGGTGCACTTTGATGCTAGGGGTGGTGAAGTAAAGGTGTGCACCAAAAGCATTGAGGTCAGCACTATTGTAACCACAGTGATGAATACATACTTTTAAAACTTTCTATCTTTCTTTTTTTAACTTTTTAAAAAAATTTTTGAATCACTGTGAGAACAGTTACAAAGCTTTTCAGTTTAAGCCTCAGTAATTCATTGACCAAACACCCATCCCTTCACCAGTGCACATTTCCCACCACCAAGAACCCCAGTATACCCCCCATCCCTCCCCTCCCCCTGCCCCTTTGGCAGAATATTTCCACTTTACTCTCTCTCCACTTTGATCACATTCAGTATTTTGACAAAGGATTCAAAGTTATTATTTGGAATTTTTCCCAACAATCAGACCGGCTGAGCTACATCATATGCTCTTCATAATCAGCAAGAAAATTTTCTTTCTTTTTGCCTTTTTGGGTTACATGGGACGATGCTCAGGTGCTACTGTTGGCTATGCACCCAGGAATTACTCCTGGTCATGCGTGAGGAAACATATAGGATGATGGGGATCAAACTTAGGTAGTCACCTACAAGGCAAGGGCCCTCCCTGCTGTCCTATCTCTCTGGCCCTTAAAACTTCTTGTCATTTTTACATAACCCGAAGAGATCACTGATTATCTCCATATTAAATGTGCTCTTGTTATAAACTGAGGAGTTCATCCTTAATATTGCTCTCTTCTTTAACGAAACATTTTCCTCAGTCCCAGGGCTTAATGTAAATTGAAAGCGGAAAGCAAGATAGAATGTTAAGAACTCTGAATATCTTTATCCATTGAAAATATCACTGGTTAATTATGGATGGATATATTTGAAAGGATATAGATGCACGATATATAAATCCACTACAAGGTCAAGTTATAGGTTATCCCAGAGGCATTCAGAATTTCATTAGAGTGGCCCAGGTTAACATTATGCCATGTTCAATGTACACTAATGAAAGGTGATGTCTTTAGGTGGAAGCATGGCAAAGAAAGCAGACAAGTGCTTTATCGAATAATAACTAACGATCAGTATAATCTTGAATGAGTAAGATTTAAAAGGCAGTGAGAAAATAGCCACACTTATGAGAAGCTTCAACTTCTGGAACTGAATACTCAATGTAGAATCGCCTACATTTTATTTTGTATTTAATTCATACACATATTCATATCTTATATATTTATATTTTATACAGTTTATTTGTTCAACATATTTGTTAAACACCCACTGTATGCCAGACTCTGATAAAACATCAAGTTAAAAATGAAGAGAACTAGTGTTTTACTAAGCAGCTCATGAGGGGAAATCACTGTATCACTCTCATCCCATTGATTATCGATTTGCTCAAGTGGCACCAGTAATGTGTCCATTTATCCTAGACCTGATATTTTTGCAGCTTCTCTTTACTGGTTCTTCCCAGTGGTGCTGCATTCAAGGCTCTTTCAGGGTAAGAAGAATGAGACCCATCATTGTTACTGTATTTGGCATATCAAATACACCACAGAGAGCTTGCCAGGCTCTGGCATGTAGGCAGGATTCTCTCAGCACCTTGCAGATTTTCCGAGAGGGAGAACTAGGCTATAAGAGGCCACATGGCCACAAATGCGTCCACATGCTTCCAGGAACATTGTTTTATAGTCTCTGGATCTTGGCCGTTGATGGGATTACAAATGGCTTTCACTGACACAGATTTTTGTTTTCTCTTATGCATTTAGTCATATCATTTGATCCTGAAAAGTAATTTATTACACGAGCATGATATTATGATATTGTATGTTGCTGTTTGTTTTAAATAACATGTACAAAAGATTGAATTATAATTTAAGTTCTCAAATATAAATAAGGATTATGATTATGGAATTGGGATGGGAATAGTAGGAGGGATAAATTGTGTTTAAAGGAATAATAGATCCTGTCTATAATTAAAAAAAATAATTTGGTACTATTATCTAACTTTTAGTGCTCCAAATATTTACCAAGTAGTACAAAAATGATCATATCTCAGCAGTTTGAAAATATTATTAAACACATATTTCAATGTCCTCTCATTATTGAGGACATATTTTGTGTAGTGTAAGGTTAACCAGAATTTCCCCAATACATTGTAAATGCAACAATTGATCTTGTAAGAATGTTTGGTAACAATTATAAACTAGTGAAACAGTACAAAATCTACTTGTTTAATTGAGAAAAAAGATTTTCATCAGAAGAACAAATGTTAACTTGCAATTGAATGTGTTCAAATAATAATGGTAAGAATATGCACAAATAACTAAATTTGTTACTGTCCATAAAAACTAAGTCATGCGGGCTTTTGTTTACTTTCAAATTTAGGTTGAGCCCCACAAAGCAAATATTTCTTTTTATTATGAAAACACATACAAATTTTCTTGATACTTGGTACATTCATTGATTTTACAATATGCATTTACTTATCAACTTATATAGCACTGCACTGCACTGTAGCACTGTCGTCCCTTTGTTCATTGATTTGTCGAGCAGACACCAGTAAGGTCTCCATTGTGAGACTTGTTACTGTTTCTGGCATATCAAATACACCACAGGTAGCTTGCCAGGCTCTGCCATGTGGGTGGAATACTCTCGGTAGCTTGCTGGGCTCTCCAAGAGGGACAGAGGAATTGAACCCAGGTCAGCTGTGTGCAAGGCAAACACCCTACCCGCTATGCAATAACTATTATTTTGTCAGTTCTCTGCATTTTTCTAGGCATGTCAAAAATAATTTCCAGTTCAAACTATTGTAAGCTATCTATATCTTGGTCAATACCCACAGAATGGATAATACTCACATGGTTGATGAGCATTTGAGTGGATACAGCAAGTTAATTTGACTCTTTAACTGAGCTCTTTAACTGATTTTAAAAGTTACTCAGAATTTTAGCTGTATCACACTGCCAGGGAGTTGTAAGAAGACTTCCGAGGTGGAAAATATTGTAACTAGAAAAGGGCAAACAGAATTTGCATGAGTGTAAGCACTTGGCAAAGGAAATGCCAATTCTTCTGTTTTAACACAAGTCATTTAAAACTACAAGTGGAGAAAAAGAAGAATGAATGACCTTCCTGGCATCTTGTACTTATAACTCTGTAACTTGTATAGCAGAAACCATTAAGTCTCTCGGGCATTTGACTATTACTCAAATAGTGAGCCCACACATTCTCCTGGGAGAAACACAAGTGTGTTTTGTCAGCAATTTATTTATAACGTAATAGTGAATCAACTTTGCTGCCAGCTTTATTTAGACAATGGCTTCATGGTTTTTCAAGAATGGTTCTTTATATAACAGAAACCAGGACTTTGTCTGGTATTTCATTTCTCGTAGGATTGAACTTGTAACTTCTGTCTCTGACTCACAGGAAATGAATCCTTGAAATACAATACAAAGCCAAAGGATATAATTGGCCAATCACACTTTACATATAAGATGCATATATGAAAGTCATATTGGCTTCTTGTGATTACTGTGTAATAAGTGCACACACATAACTGGTGGAAGAAGTTCATGATCAAATTCACTGTCTGAAATTGAACTGTTCAGAGACGTTGGTGGCATAGCAGTGAGCACAGCTGATATTTAAAATGAAGTTGTTGGTCAGTTCATACCCATTCATAGGTTGTGAAGGAAAAAAAAATTCTTTCGGTTTCTTTTTGCTGCTGGAGTTTCCCTGGCTTCCTGTAGCATCCCCTCAATGCACAGGGCTTATCACTATCACTGTCATCCTGTTGCTCATCGATTTGTTCGAGCGGGCACCAGTAATGTCTCTCATTGTGAGACTTATTGTTACTGTTTTTGGCATATCCAATATGCCACGGGTAGCTTGCCAGGCTCTGCCATGTGGGCACGATACTCTGTAGCCTGCCGGGCTCTCTGAGAGGGGCGGAGGAATTGAACACCAGTTGGCCGCGGAAAAGGCGAATGCCCTACCGCTGTGCTATTGCTCCAACCCCTTCTGTAAAAAACTAAGGCATGCCGAGGGGCGTGTGCATTTGCAGGCTCACCGGGTGGCTCTGTCTCACTGCCCATGTTCAGTGTTCTGGAACCAATGTGTATGGGCTGGATCGGGATGGCAGTTGGCCAAGGACAGGCGAAGGAAGACCAAGGACCAAGCTGGTTGCTGATTAGTTACCGTTTATTCAATCTTCCATCTTTCTCACCTCCCACATTCCTGGCTCCGTCCTCTCTCTGGATCTATCTCCGCTCTGGATTCTCCCTCTTCACTAGTCTCTCCCCCTACTAGTCTCTCCTCACCTTGCCCTCTAGGCTACACACAGCCAGGTAGCAAAATCAACATAAGGAAGCTTTTCCTGAGGGCCGGGCATTCCAAAGTCCTTCCTGACTGCCAGCAGGTAAAATACCTCTTAAGGTTTTTCTCCTTTCCTTAGTCCAAGAACTTATTCACATCTGAACACTAGTTATTTTTGTATGGACATAGCAAGAGATACATTGAGGCTTGCAAGACAGCTCTCCTGGCAACATCTTGCCACAGACTCAGATTACAGCACTCAGGCCAGATTAATCATTTTTAACCCTAGCAGCGTCCAAATCTAGTTATCACTGTTTGTATCATGATAGTATTTGTCCATGACCAAGCTCTTCACTTATAGTTAAACATTAGGCATTTTGGCCAGGCCCATCTCGATGCCAGGGTAGCACACAACTCACCACTTGCCCTGGGTCCGTCCTGTCCCTTGTCGGGACCCTAATTTTGGGGGTGCTAGGAAATAAGGGCAGCTGAGCCTTAGGTCGAGAGAACAGATGCTCAGGGAGAAAATATCATGTAGAGTCAAACGACTCCCAGGTTACAGAAGCATAGCATTTGCTAAGTCTTCCTGTGTTCATACAAAAAGGACATTGCTCTGAATAAACTATGCAAAGGACTCAAGGAGAAGAGAAAAATAGTATTTACAAGTCAACAGAACACTAAGAAAGATGCAACAAAAAAACACACAGAAGAATGGGAGCACTGTGATGGGAGTAACCCAATGAACCTAAACTACCTGAGGCTATGTTATCCTACAGCCTTCTTCTTGTCCTTAGTCATTCTTCACCTCTCCCTTAACTTGTGAAAATTGTATGCTTTTATTTAGCACTTACCTGGACACTCCAGAATAATCTCCCCACTCCTTAATTTTATTAGATGTATTTTATTTACATCTGAAAAGTCCTTTTCAGATACATTTTCCAAATGATGCAAGTCTTCAGGCTTAAGATGTGAATGACGTGTGAAGGTCATTATTTGGTTTATAACGTGTTCCTCAGATAATAAGTATACTATGATTTGGGAGAAATTTCTTTTAAAATGTTTGATTTGGGATCTGTATAGACAGTACAGAAAGTAAAGTGTTTGCCTTACACACGACGGACCAAGGTTCAATCCCTGATACTACATATGGCCTGCCAGGAATGATCCCTGAGCACAGAGCCAGGAGTAAATCCTGAGCACTGCTGGGTGAGGCCTAAATTAACAAATGCTATAACTGCTCATATTAGATTAAATTGAAAAGAATAAAATCCTCAAAATTATAGAAAATAAAACCTCTCAATGACATATAACACTGAATTGGCACTGTTGTCCCATTATTTGTTGACTTGCTCAAGCGGGCACCAGTAACGTCTCCATTGTGAGAATTGTTACTGTTTTGGGCATATCGAATATGCCACGGGTACCTTGACTCTCTGAGAGGGACAGAGAAATAAACCCAGTTCAGCCACGTGCAAGGCAAACGCCCTATCCCCTGTGCTATCTCTCCAGTCCCACAACAACATAAGTCTAAAATACATAAAAACAGAAGTCCCATAGAGATAAGTGTGTCTAGCATCTCTGTGTTTCTATCCTATAGTCCTTTTAGCATGTTAGTTCATGAACCAATTTGGTAGCTAAAACTTCATTCATCAAACATATGTGCAAATTGGCATGCCATATGAGAAGATGGAATGGAATATATTCTGGGATATGCCATACCAACATGCCTTTAATTGAAAATGAGCTTTTTCTTTTAGTGGAACACATTTTTTGATATATGATACCAAAAGGATAAAAAAGAATGAATATTGGTTCAGGAAATAATCACTGCCAAATTAACTAAGTAGCTCTTCCAGTTTGCACATAATCCAGGAAAGACTTAAGCTTTTCTCTAGATCTGTTTGCATTAAAGGAAATCAAAATATTATGAACAGATAATAATTTTAAGAATCGCAAGGTATTAAAACAGTAGTAATACACCTGTATACCTGCTAGTATATTAACACTTTACAATATTTTTACTCCACCCATTTTACTCTTTCAAGCACACATGTCATATTCTCAAACTGTTCTAAAGTGAAAAAAAGCGGATTATTCATTATTTTATCTTTGAATATGTCAAGTCTCTTCTTAATGAAGGAAATGTAAACTAAAAGACATAGTACAGCATGTGTGATGATTGCCATCTATACAGGCTACCAGGATTGTCCTTGGAACCTCATAGGATCTCCCATGCCCTTCCAGAGGTGATTCCTGAGCACAAAGAGAGATTACACCCTGGGTACCCCTAAATGTGGCCTAAAAATCAAAAATAATATTTAAATAAATGGTGAATAAAATATTAACTCATGATACTTATGCCAGTGTATTTTCTTCAAATTATCTAGTGCGGCGTTATTGTATCTGTGAACAAGGTTTACTTCTGGCTCTGTGCCAAGGACCACTTCTGGTAGGGTTCAAGAGACTCTATGAGATGCCAGGAAACAAAGCCAGGTTGGCTGCATGACAGGCAAGTACCTTTTCCTCTAGAATGTTTCTGTTCCTTGTAGAGTATTTTTACACTTCCTAATATGACTCAAAAATTCTATGCACATATTTTAAAATGCAGAAAGCCAATTAAGATATCTTTAGGGGCTGGTACATATGCTCTGCATGTTGAATGACTGGGCTCAACCCCCATCATTGCACCGTTCCACTTAATACCACCAGGAGTGACCCTGAGCAACAAGCTGGGAGTAGCTTCTAAGCATCACCAAGTGTGACTCAAAGAAACAAAAAAATCAAACACAAAGAAAGACAGTCTACAGAATGGGAAAGAATATTCACCCAATACCTATTCGATAATGGGTTGATATTAAGGGTATATAAGGCACTGGTTGAACTCTACAAGAAGAAAACATCCAACCCCATCAGAAAATGGGGCGAAGAAATGAACAGAAACTTTCCCAAGAAAGAGATACGAATGGCCAAAAGGCACATGAAAAAGTGCTCTACATCACCAATCATCAGGGATATGCAGATCAAAACAACCATGAGATACCACCTCACAGCACAGAGACTGGCACACATCCAAAAGAACAAAAGCAACCGCTGTTGGAGAGGATGTGGGGAGAAAGGGATCCTTCTACATTGCTGGTGGGAATGCTGACTGGTTCAGCCCTTCTGGAAAACAATATGGACGCTTCTCAGAAAATTAGAAATTGAGCTCCCATTTGACCCAGCAATACCACTACTGGGAATATACCCCGGAGAAGCAAAAAAGTATAGTCGAAATGACATCTGCACTTATATGTTCATCGCAGCACTGTTTACAATAGCCAGAATCTGGAAAAAATTGTGCCCGAGTGCCCGAGAACAGATGACTGGTTAAAGAAACTTTGGTACATCTATACAATGGAATACTATGCAGCCATTAGAAAAAATGAAGTCATGAACTTTGCATATACGTGGATCAACATGGAAAGTATCATGCTAAGTGAAATGAGTCAGATAGAGAGAGACAGACATAGAAAGATTGCACTCATCTGTGGAATATAAAATAACAGAATAGGAGACTAGTATCCAAGAATAGTAGAAATAAGTACCAGTAGGTTGGCTCCAAGGCTTGGAAGCTGGTCTCACATGCTGGGGAAAAAGGCAGCTCAGAAAGAGAAAGGGACACCAAGTAAAATGTGGTTGGAGATCCCGCCCGGGAAGGGAGATGGTGCTGAAAGTAGACTAGAGACTGAACACATTGGCCACTCAATACCCCTATTGCAAACCACAACACCTAATTGGAGAGAGAGAGAGATCAAAAGGGAGTACCCTGCCACAGAGGCAGGGTGGGGTGAGGGGGAGATGGGATGGGGGGAGGGATACTGGGTTTATTGGTGATGGAGAATGGGCACTGGTGGAGGGATGTGTTTGTGAACATTGTATGAGGGAAAAACAAGTTCTAACATGTGTGAATCTGTACCCTCATGGTGATTCACTAATTAAAGAATAAAATAAATTAAAAAAAAGAAAAAATCAAACACAGCCAGAAAAAAAAACAGTCAAGTTAATTTATGCATAATACTTGATTGATTTTCCCTAGTCATTTAAATCTACACTAGTTTCCTATTTTTCTTTTTGCTGTGACTTTTCTGGAAAAACTAAAATAGTTTACCTGTAAAATGCCTCATATTCTGATTTTGTCAAATCTTTTCCCTTTATTTTATTAGGCTACAAAACTGGCCAGAAGTTTCATTTTGTTTCTTCTAAATTTTTGTTTATCAAAAAGACTTGAAAGCAATTCTGGAAAACGTTTTTCATCAACATGAGAGGACCCATGTTATCAAGAGATGTCAGTATTAATGATTCTAATTCTGACAATTTTGTGAAAATACTTCTACCCAATCACGTTTTCAAAGTTCTCTTCCCTCTTATGTGTTAGCAAGAAGCATATAGGAAAGTTCTTAGCATTCAGAAACTGATCATTTCTGAATCAATGGTTTTGAATCTATGGCTTTTGTGTGTGTGTGTGGAGTTGGTTTGGCAGTATTTTGGACTTACTCAGCAGTGCTCAGGGGTTTCTCCTGATGCTATGCTCAGGGTTTACTCTCGGTGGTTTTGGGGAAACAGTATGCTGTGTGGAGGGTTGAACTAGGGTTGGTTGGGTGTAAGGCAATCACCTTAACTCCTGTGCTATGTCTCTGGCCCATATCTGTGACTCTCTGAACCACTCAGCTCACTGAGGGTTTCAAAGAAGGCATATGTTCATTTGGCTCCTGACTATGATGCCTTGGACGTTGCCAGCAAAATTCAGATCATCTAAGCAGTTCAGCTGGCTAATCCTAAATATAACTTTTTTTCACCATCAAAAACTGTGTTTTTCAAACTTCATTCATTACATGCATTATCTGGTACTCTGAGAAAGAACTTTGCTACAACAACTGAAAATGAGCATGTCATTAATGAAAGAGAGAGAGTTTATTTTGTTGTTGTCGTTGCTAATTATATATTAGCACATGGGATTGACAGCTATTTCCAGTAATGGCAAGTGTGCTCAGGCTTCCATCTTCTGTTTTAATTCTACTTATTTTGCATATCAAATGTCTTTAAGTTGAGATTTGTCATTTTTCTTTTTCATGCTCAAATCATGTCCAATCTGGCCAGGGAATGCCTCATTCATCTAACTTTTCCATTTCTGTGACGTGCCTTGACAAGCTCTGAGCCACCTTGCTTTTTGGCACAACAACAACAATAATAACAACAATAAAAACAATCCCAGGTTCACTCTCTAAATTCCCTTTGTGACTAAAGGCTGGATCAGGTTCCAGGTGTCCCATTATGCTGTTTGGGGCCTTTTGCAAGTAATAGTGATAGCAGATATGCCTGTCTTTTCTATCTCGTTCTCATCAGAGAAATTTTTCACCCACATAAATCTTATTTCCTACATAAATCTTTTTCCTTCATAGCACTGTAGCACTGTCGACCCATTGTTCATCGATTCGCTCAAGCAGGCACCACTAACTTCTCTACTGGGAGGCTTGTTACTGTTTTTGGCATATTGAATACAACACAGGTAGCTTGTCAGGCTCTGCTGTGTGGGCGGGATACTCTCCGTCGCTTGCCAGGATCTCTGAGAGGGATAGAAGAGTCGAACTCGGGTTGGCCACGTACAAGGCAAATGTCCTACCTGCTGCACTATCCTGGTGGTTAGGATATGGTACTTCCTCACATAAACCTTAACGATTTGTTGGTTTTATTCAAAAATTAATTCTAATAATAATTTGCTATGTGCATGTTGCTTTTTAGTTATTTTTGGGCCACCAGGTATGTACTGCAGATAACTACATTTATATCAATGAACGATAATTTGCTTTCACTTGATGCATTAGTTAAACTATTCAGTTTACTTCCAAATTAAGTTTTGTAACCTTTTTATTTGGCCTCTTGTTTCTCTCTCTTTTTTTCTTTCTCTCTTTCTCTCTTTCTCTCTTTCTTTCTTTCTTTCTTTCTTTCTTTCTTTCTTTCTTTCTTTCTTTCTTTCTTTCTTTCTTTTCTTTCTTTCTTTCTTTCCTTCTTTCTTTCTCTTTCTCTCTCTCTTTCTCTCTCTTTCTCTTTCTTCCTTTCTTTCTTTCTTTCTTTCTTTCTTTCTTTCTTTCTTTCTTTCTTTCTTTCTTTCTTTCTTTCTTTCTTTCTTTCTTTCTTTCTTTTCTTTCTCTCTTTGTTTCTCTCTTCCTGCCTCTTTCTCTCCCTTTCGTCCTTCCTTTCTTTCTCTAGAACATTTTGACAGTTCAGAAACTAATATTTAGGAAAGGTATGCTTAATTTTTTTTAACTTTAGTTCCCCACATCTTTATTCCGATAACAAATAGTTCTTAATTTCTATTTCCAGTGCTCTTTCTTTCCTAGCATATCCTTACTTTCTTCCCTTCCTTATATGAAATAAGAATACATTCATTTTGGCATTTATTGTTTTTCCACTAAAACAGTATTTGTGGTTTTATTTTTAGGATACAGTTATGTTCTTTTATAGTCCAGTCCCCATAATGGATAATGAGACTTTGAAATATGTTGCTATTGCTTACACAATAGTGAATGACACATATGTATGTTATTTTCTATTTCTAAAAGTTATACAATAACAGATTCCTAGTAGTGAACTTCTTCAATTAAAAAACAAAATTATTTCTATTAAATCTTAGAAAATTTAAACATTAAAGTTTTACATTTTATACTACACAAAAAATATTTGTGGACACCAATTTCTTTCTAGCCTTTTCAGCAATAATATTGATATACAAATTGTTTCCAAAGTTTTGGTGTGGCAACACCAACAATATATCAGTACATTTTATTTTGGTTCTCTTTTTTTTGCTTTTGGGGTCACATCTGGCAATACATAGGGGTTACTCCTGGCTCTGCACTCAGGAATTACTCCTGGCGGTGCTTAGGGGACCACATGGGATGCTGGGATTCGAACCTGGGTTGGCCGAGTGCAGGGAAAACTCCCTACCCACTGTGCTATAGCTCCAGCCCCACTTTAAAGCTTTTAAAATAATTTTTCATTTAACCTTTCTTGTCATTGGTTAGCAACTATTTCTATCTTCCTAGTTTGTATACTTTTCCCCCAAAGGATATGAGTTTCAGATGTGAACTTTATTTCCACATCTGCAATTGCTTGCTCAGTGAATGGTGGTTGGATTTATCTAATTTAGAAAATAAAACTAAGCAAGTATTTATGCCCTCTCTTTTTTTTTTTTGAGCCATTAACTCTGTTTCAAGGTGGATCACAGATCTCTCTCTCCCTCTTTGTCTTTCTCTTACTATGTCATTTTTTTAACATCTAGAAAGTTTTTTCTCTGCACACCTTTTCCAGCTTTCATTACATCAAGAGGCCATTTCTCCTCTCCTCCTCTCTTAGGTTTGCTTCCAGGTTCAGTGAGGTGCTGATATGCATAGAGAACATAAACTGCTATGGAATGGAAGAAAACCCATAGCGCATAGGGGGTGCCAGGGATTGAACCCATCTCAGCAGCATCCGAAGCATGTATCCTACCTGTTGTATTATTGCACTGGTCCATATTTCATAATATTTTTACTATCTTGATGCTTTCCAAGTCATTTAATCATTTAGTTATTTAATTGTAAGATCTGATTTTAAAGATTGCATCCTTCTCTTATTTTCCAAAATAGAAAAATATATTACCCAATACTTTGTTTACAAAGCCAGTAAAGAAAAGCAACAAGGTCAACAAAGAAATAAACCTTACTAAAAATAAGTTTACATAGCAAACAGAATCAAGCATATTTAAGAAGCCATCATATTTTCAAAATTGTACAATTTTTGACATGTTGACACAAAATATTTTTCTAAAAATTAGAGTATTTAATCAGTACTCTATGGGGCACTAAAGCAATTCCTTATGAAAATCATACTGCTTGTAGTCATTAGAAATTTGAATGATTTACTGGCTAATCTCTTTAAAGCATCTATTATAGTTGCTGTTATGATCTATATGTAGCTGTTTATAAGCTTAGAATAAGATTATTCATAGTCTATAGTAGTAATATTACATATTAACATCAAACTTCTACTTGAAACACTAAATAGTATTATACTTATTTATTCATTAGAAAATAATCAATAATATACGATATCCATGACCATTGAATAGGAAACAAATACATGTCAAGTAGAAAGAACATTGGATTATGAAGAGAAAATAAAGTGTTGTATTTCCTCAAGGAGATAAAAGAACATTAGTTGTAATGACTGAGAGTGTCAAGAGAATTCGCTCTACTTTTCTCACCGGATGGATATTGTGGTGGATGGGTGGGAAATCACTCTTTTTCATGCGTTTGGTGAGATATGCCTGTAGATAATATATATTTGGTCACTGTTACTGTCATCCCATTGCTCATCGAGTTGCTTGAGCGGGCACCAGTAACATCTCCATTGTGAGATTTGCTGTTACTGTTTTTGGCATATCGAATATACTTGGTACTTTTTTATGTTGGACCTATTTAAAACAGGATGTAGTCCTATTTCTGGAATCTATTGCATAGATTAAAAATCTGAGACTCCAGAGTAGATTATTACCGGCTTCCATAGCTGATTCTTAAAAATTCCAGTATTTTAACTCAAATATCATGGAAACCTGTTCATTTTCACTGATCTTTTTATATGTTGGATAAGCCCTTTCTAGTTTCCACTATGCCTTACTTTTTCTTATTTGAGTCAAACTTGAGAATGGAAATATTTTTAAGAAATTTTGATTTCTCCATTTTATTGAGAGTTGTTTTCCTTATGGTCCTTGAGTTTGCTTTAATCCTTGTCCTTGCTTTCAACGTAATTGCTTTTTATATACAGGATTAACTCTCTTCAAGGAAAAAACAATTTAAACAGAATAATTATATGTTTATATTCAGACTCATACATCCACTAGAAGCAAGGAATAATAGAGGTCATCTTTTGAAATGCTTCATTAGACTGATGCAGAAAATAAGGTTCAAAAAAAGAAAACAGCAAGCCTGAACCCTGAACTTTACTATCACAAATTTATATTTTTCCCAATTCAGAAAAGTACAAACACATATAGTTACTTTAATTTTAATATTTCCATTAAATCACTGTCACTGTTACTGTCATCTCGTTGCTCATCGATTTGCTCGAGTGGGCACCAGTAACATCTCCATCATGAGCCTTGTTGTTACTGTTTTTGGCATATCGAATGCACCATGGGTAGCTTGCCAGGCTCTGCCATGCGGATGAGATACTCTCAGAAGCTTGCCGGGCTCTCCGAGAGGGGCAGAGGAATCAAACCTGGGTCAGCAGTGTGCTAGGCAAATGTCCTACCCACTGCGCTCTCACTCCAACCCACAATTATTTTAAGTTAAAAATATTATTTTAAAAGTCAACACAAGGGACTAGTAACATCTTTCATAATGAATCAGTGTTAAGAATTTAATACAAGTTTAACACACAAATACTGGCATCAAGTGATAGATGTTAGTGAATCCTATTACTACAATTTAAAAAGGTGAAAACTAAAGGGACAATACTGGTCAGTAAGTTTTCTCTAAAGAAACATCATATTAAAAGACTGTGGAGAGCTGGCAAGATAGTCCAGAGCTTTTGATCTTTGGCATCTCATAGTCACATGCTGCTGGGTGAGATCCTGCCGGCCCAAGCACTGCCAAGATGGTTCTATGGTCCCTGGCACCACAGGGTCTGCATGAATGCTTAAGCCCTAGCATTCAACTGTCAAGATTGGTTGGTGTGGCCCTCAGCCTCCTGACCAATGACCGGGAGGAAACCCCCTCCTCCCCACATCAATAGGGTATGAAGGGACTGTCATTTTCATAAAACTTTTAGGAGAAAATTCATTTTGGGGAAAAAAGAATATGGCGAGTCATCAATTAAATACAAATATACCCTTTCAGAGATGTATGAGAAGTGGTCTGTGTTTCTACATGACGATTTGTTCAAAAGTAGCTACCTTAGGTGGCAGTTTACCCTCATCCAATCTACTTCTTCCTTCATCTCTTTACAGATTACTTGACGATTCTTCTCTTACATAAGCATGATCTAAATTTGTTTGTATTTACCCCTTCTGACTCCACTATTTTTCAGAGAACTCACTCTAATGTGTAATGTTTGCTAAATTTGTTTTGTATCTTTGCAAATTCACTTTCCTTTCACTCTGGATCAGGAGAACTGTTACCTCCTCCAATTTATTTATTGTATGTCCTGTTCTAAAAAGAGAAGGGTAGCCAGCAAGCCCTTCTGATCAGCCAACTCACTAAAATTTTATGAGAAAGTCAATAAATGAATGAATGATAGACATTTATATATAATTCTAAGAATCATAATGAGAGTATTGCTCAGTTAACAAGGTTATATTATGATACTTACAGGACTGCTTCTAGGGACAGCAAAGTCTCACAGGTTTTTTTTATGGCATAGCAAGATGATTTTTTTTTTAATTATTCATGGTCTTATAACGATGAACTTCTGGCATTCTGGTGGGACAAGTCCAATTTTGTTAAATCTATAACAATGAATAATAAGAATATATTTAAGAGAAACATATATATGAGTAATAATAGCTACTTGTATAAAACAAACAATTAAGAAATGCATTTTAAATGATAATAGCATTTTCTTTACTTTTATGGGCAATGTAATATTAGTTCTCTGAAATAACCAATATTAACATAATGCAGTATACTCTTCCAAAACATTATTAATATTTTAAAAACTTCACTATACCAGTTCTTTCTAATTCTCTACCCCGCCCTTGCTACCTTGGTGCAAATCTATTTGACAATGAAAAAGCAAAAGGAACTCCAAAAATTAAAACTAATTTAAATGAGTCTTTTTTTGTTTCAAGGAAAACTGTTCTTTATCTTTTGGTCTTTTAATATTTGAATTAACTTTTACCAGTTTCCACTATGTCCCAAACTAAACAGTAAATTTAATGAGTTAAGCAATATTAAAAAATAAACATTCTTTACTTATAATATCGTCAGCTTGTTTTCTGTCAACTATTCTTTAAAAAAATCTCCTTGTACAATTCTACTGTAACCCCATCAAAAAAATGGAGAGAAGAATTGAACAGAAGCTTCCTCAAAAAAAGAAATACAAATGGCCCAAAGGCACATGAAAAAGTGCCCTATATTGCTACTCATCAGGGATATGCAAATCAGAACAACGAGATATCATCTCACACCACAGAGATTGGCACACATCAAAAAGAACAAGAATAGGGCTGGAGCAATAGCACAGAGGGTAGGGTGATTGACTTGCATGCGATCAACCCGGGTTCGAATCCCAGCATTCCATATGGTCCCCTGAGCACCGATAGGAGTAATTCCTGAGTGCAGAGCCAGAAGTAACCCCTGTGCATCGCCAGGTGTGACCCAAAGAGAAAAAAAAACAGAAAAAATGACCAATGTTGGCGTGGGTGTGGGGAGAAAGGGACGCTCTTTCACTCTTGGTGGGAATGCTGACTGGTCCAGCCTTTTTGGAAAACAATATGGGCATTTCTTCAAACACTAAAAATTCAGCTTCCATATGACCCTGCAATACTACTTCTGGAAATATATTCTGAGGGTGCAAAAAGGCACAGTAGAAATGACATCCTCACCTCTATGTTCATTGCACCACTGTTCACAGTAGCCAGAATCTGGAAACAACCTGAGTGCCCGGGAACAGACGGCTGATTAAAGAAACTTTGATAAATCTACACAATGGAATACTATACAGTTGTTAGAAAAGATAAAGTCATGAAGTTTGTTTATAAGTGGATGGTCATGGCGAGTATCATGCTAAGTGAAATGAGTCAGAAAGAGAGGGACAGACATAGAAACACTACACTCATTTGCTGAATATAAAATAATATAATATGAGACTGACACCCAAGGACAGTAGAGACAAGGCACAGGAATATTGCTCCATACCTGGAAGCCTGCCTCCTGAGCTGGGGGAGAAGGCAGCTGGAATAGAGAAGGGATCATTAAGTCATTGATGGTTGGAGGGACCATTTGGGATGGGAGATGTGTGCTGAAAGTAGATAAAGGACCAAACGTGATAGCCTTTCAATATCTGCATTGCAAAGCATAATTCCCAGAAGGAGAGAGAGAGTATGGGGTTAATCATCCGCCATAGAAACAGAGGAAGAATTGGGATTGGGTGGGAGGCGGGAATACTGGGGACATTGGTGGTGGAATATGTGCACTGGTGGAGGGATGGGTGTTCAATCATTGTATGAGTGAAACTAAACATGAAAGCTTTGTCATGGTATCTCACAGTGATTCAATTTTTTAAAAAGGATAGAAAATATCTGCAACAGAATCTCAACTTCATATTTCACCAGTTTTAATGAAATAAGGATTGTTATGAAATCATCCTCATCCCACCTTATGCTTCTAACTATGACAGGCAGTGCAGTCAAGTTTTGGATAATAACAATGATACTGAAGAAGAAATTGGTTCCTCAAGGAAAGTAGCAAAATGCAAAGGGAGAATGCAGAAAAAGAGAATTTGAAACAGAAACTGGGGGAAAAAAAGATTTTGCAAAGTCTTAGGGTTCACACCTCTTAGAACTGTATTCCTTTAATTTGGCATTCCTCACTAAAGATGTTTAGAACCCACAGCCAATTACAGAAAGGTGTGAAGTTCTAGAAATTTGGCAACACCTCTCTAAAAGATATGTAGCTTTCTTTTCTCAAGTAATGACAATGTGGCTTTCTTTTCCTTGAAAGAAAATTGAAGATCATATGAATCAAATCAGACATTCATGCCTCATCAAACAAAAGCACAGTTTATGAAAATGTAAATCATCATATATTCATTTGGTAAATTAAACATGACACTTCTAAACCCGTGACTTGAAAATATTGTACTTTAAACTGAAATGAACAAAAGTTGTTCTGGGAAGGAGAGGAAGGGGGGAAAAAAAACTGTAACAGAATAAAAATTTCTCAGTGATTTAGATATGAATCTAGAAAAGATAATATGGAATGTACTTGGTTTTAATGAGTTTGAGTAAGTAGCTTGGGCTTCGTTGAACATTTTTAAGGTCTAGGATGTTCTAGCACAGACACTGGGAGATTTTTCAAGTCTGTTCTTGATAGAAAAACCCAGAATATTTTTTTTCTTTTAAATTGAAGAACTGTGACTTACAAAGTTATTGATGGTTGACTTTTAGGCGTATGCTATTTCAACCCTAAAGCCACCACCAGCATCAACTTCCCTCCACCATTCATGGTTTTTTTCATCCACACCTAAGCCTATAAAGCATTCTCTATAGTGCTTGGGATATCACTGTCACTGTCGTCTCGTTGCTCATCGATTTGCTCGAGCAGGCACCAGTAACGTCTCCATTGTGAGACTTGTGACTGTTTTTGGCTTATCGAATATGCCACAGGGAGCTTGCCAGACTGCCATTCAGGCGAGATACTCTTGGTAGCTTGCTGGGCTCTCCGGGCTCTCCAAGAGGGGCGGAGGAATCAAACCCGAGTCGGCTGAGTGCAAGGCAAACACCTACCCACTGTGCTATCGCTCCAGTTCTTGCCCTCATTAAGTGTCTTTTTTAATGTAACTATGTCATTGGAAGAAACTAGAAATTCATATTATATCCTCAAAGGCAATGAAATTGTAGGGAATTAATTGCACCTTTGCTCCCTGGTACATTTGTAGAGAATATACCTAGATCTATTTGATTCCTGAACAGCAAAAACCAAAGCAAAAAAAAAAAATGCAGTGTGAGTTTAAGATTGAAAATGCATTTTCTAATGTCTAAGCTGCAATATAAATAAAATAATAATTTAAGTCCCCCCTCCAAATATCCAGAACCCCCCCTGTCTCTCTATCAGATGAAGATACTGTTTCTCTGAATACTCCTCAAAAATTTTCTTTAAAGCTTTTTGCACTGTAGCTCTTCCACTTTATTACCTTTGAATTTTCTCAAAGGTTGTTAAGACCACTGTAATTTGTTTTCATTCTTGTTTTTAGAGTGACCTAATTTTAATTTAATTTTTTCATTCCCATCCTTGCTCGATTCTCTCCCACCTTTCAGATGTCAATTTTAATGGAAGAGACAATGCAACTTATTGTATTTTCTGCATAAATATAGGATTTGCTAAAATTAAAATATGATTTTGCTTGATTCCATTGAGGCCATTAACTATTTCCAGGTGGAAAGAAACATTGAAATATTTTTTTGAAACATTGATATATTTGACATAGCGAGCCAGTCCAGATATTCTAACTGCTCATATGGCAACTGCAATTGTCTTGTAGCGGTTCTTTTCTTAGCTTTTTCTTCCTGTGAAATTGCATTGTTGTTGAGAATAACTTGATTGTCAGCCAGAGACAGTGAAAGCCTTTTGTCTGTCTTCAAACCTCAACTGTCTTTGCAGGAATAATGTAAACTTCATGCTGGGTTATGGATGGGATTCAACTTTCACCTGGCACAAACAGTAAAGATTTAAAAAAAAAAAGCAAAAAGCACTCAGCACTCATGTATGTAACTGGTCTCTCCATGTCCTGCCAACAGCAAGCACCTTGCACCCTGGATGTGAAAGTTTGGTGTAATGGCCATTAGACTAAGGCAGCACAATTTTGCCCAAGTTCTAACTTGAAAATAAGTTCTGTTGTTCTGATTTTTGTTCTCTCATTATGGCCTTGTTTGGTTTCTAACCTCCCTGCTCCAACTCTAAGAATGGAGAAAAGCAGATTTTCTGGTTTATATGGAATAGTTGTATAATGTCATCATTAAATGTCTCAAAATGAGGTTTGAATGTGAAGGTGTTAGAAAATTCACAGGAAACCATTCTTTGTGTGATTCTGAAATTATTTTCAATTACAGATTAGAGCAAGGCAGTGTCTGTAATATCACTTAATGAGGCATAATGCTTCTTTTTGTCATTTTCTCCCCTCTGATTGAGATGGGCACCCTTTAGCCGCCTGACAGATTTCTGAGTGCTGACAATCACCGCTCCAGAGATGAGAAGAAATACAATAACGCCTCAAATTGAGTGTCGATGAAAGTGATAGATCTTTAAAATAAATTGCACAAGGTTTCTAAATTGGCTGTAACTGAAATGTATTCATCAAATTTGAATTTGGACCCAATGGTAACAGGAAGTGAGTACCAAAACACTGAAAAAGAGAACGCTTATTAAATAAAAGTCAGTGATTGTGTACCTATAAGGAGAGTGTGGAAGTTCACAAACACTGGAACTTGTTCAAATTCACAGATAATCATCAGAATAATATAAGACATTTACAATTTGCACACCTATAAGTTCTTGTACATGCTCTCAATTGTGTGTGACCACTTACGTAGGCTGTTTTCAATTGCTTTCCTTCAACATTGTTATAAACTATAACCACACTTAGAAAAAGATGTTTGAAATAAATTATTGATGAAAGTCTACACCTTATTTCTTGGGCTTGGAAGTCAAGTGGAAATAATATGCTTATAGGTAATGACAGTTCCATGAGATTGGCAGCCTGTGATAATTTTTGAATTATCTAAGAACAGAAGGTAAAATAATTAAGAGCAGAAAATATATTTTAGTTTTTCTGCATTTTCCCATTATTGATATGAGCCTGATAAGTGAACTTCCTGGAGAAATGGACTGAGAAACAGTTGTAAAGGGAACAAAGAAAATTTATAAATGGAGGAAAAGAGGCAAATGGTGTTTATTTTTTAATATTTTTTTTGCATTTTGGGTCACACCCAGCGATGCGCAGGGGTTACTCCTGGCTCTGCACTCAGGAATTATCTCTGGAGGTGCTCAGGGGACCATATGTAATGCTGGGAATTGAATTCGGGTCGGCCGCGTGCAAGGCAAATGCCCTACCCGCTGTGTTATTGCTCCAGCTCTGGCAAATGGTGTTTAGTTGTAGAAGATAGGTTTTAGAAAAACTGTGGATCATTTTCATCATCATTGAAGACTATTCTTCTAGTTCAGTAGGATTGCATTATATATTTACATGAGACATAAAAACCTAGAATTATAAGGCTTAAATATTACAGTAATTTTTTTTCTGTACATAATAATAGACAACCCAGGTTTAGTAAAGTTGGTTCTGTCTTAATCTGTGACTAAACTTTCTCATCTTTAGCTCACAATCTGTTCATTTTTTATGGTTGCTCCCATTCCTGTCATATTATCTCCCATGCAGTCTCTCAGAAAAGCGTAAACCAGAGGAACATTGTCTGTGCTCTAAATATTTTTTCCTGGAAGTTTTACCAAGTCAGAATACATTTTGAGTATATTCCTTTAGTCAAAGTATACAAAAATAAAGAAAAAAAAATGGTAAACATTTGTCTTTCAAAGCAAAATCGAAAGATAACAACTATGTATTATACTTCCGTGAAGGGAAAGATGATGTCTACTCAGTAACACAGTTCTTTCTGCAATAATGTGTAGCCCATCTTTTCCCTATTATCCATAGTTCTTTTCCTCTTTCTTCTTCCTATCTTTTTTTTCCTCAGGACAATATTGACTATTTCCATAGATTTGTTCAGACAGACCTAACAGGAAGGGAAGTCAGCTAACCTGATCTTGGAAGAATTGTGTGCTTGATAACTACTTCCTAAGTTAGGAAAACAGAGATAAAAGAGTATGGATTGCAGTTACAACATCGAAAAGGCTGGGAGAACACAATTCTTTGACGTTTCTGCTTGTGGAGTATAAAAGAACTGACATTAGCTCTCAGTCTTAGTTTCTTAGGCCAGATATAGCAATGTAGCTTATAAGAAATCAAAAGAAGATCTCTAAAGAGTAAATGTTAAAAAAAAAAGAAGAGTAAATGTTAAATAAAGAAAACATAGGGGGACTGAAGTGATAGCACAGCGGGTAGGGCGTTTGCCTCGCACACAGCCAACCCGGGTTCAAATCCCAGCATCCCATATGGTCCCCTGAGCACCGCAAGGTGTAATTGTCGAGTGCATGAGCCAGGAGTGATTTCTGTGCATCGCCAGGTGTGACCCAAAAAGCAAAAAGAAGAAAATATAGAAATAAGTCTTTAATGTATTGAAAGTGTTTTTTTATGTATAATATAAATTCTTATTTCCAAATGCATTAAATACATTTTATAATAGCAATGTAGCTTATGGATAACTAGGGGAGAGAAAGTTCGATTAGGATAAATTGCACTGAGAAAAGTCTAAGGGCATTTATAAATACTAAGTATTCAGATGATTGGGATGCAAAGATAAATGATGCAAGCACTCAGCCCTAATGAAGATCCCAAACTGAGTCATTCCCACTGAAACTGTCACTGTCATCCCGTTGCTCATCGATTTGTTTGAGTGGGCACCAGTAACATCTCTCTTTGTGAGACTTATTGTTACTGTGTTTGGCATACAATACATCACAGGTAGCTTGCCAGGCTCTGCCATGGGGGCGCGATACTCTCGGTAGCTTGCCGGGCTCTCTGAGAGGGGCGGAGGAATCGAACACAGGTCTCCCGCGTGAAAGGTGAACACCTTACCACTGCGCTTTCACTCCAGCCCACCCAAACTGAGTAGCTGACTTCTTTCAACTGTGGTGTGTGAGATCTTTTATTTGTTTTGTTTTGTTTTTTTTTTCTTCATGTAAAAGGCCTCCCCCTGGGATGCTGCAGGTAGAGAAGTATGAAGGGTCACTTCGTACAATACTGAGACTGGCCTTGTGATGCTGTCATCAGTGTTGGGGTCCACCAGAGCTATGCCCAACAGCACTTAGGAACCATGTACAAGGAGACAGACTTCAGGATTTCACACATGCAAGGCATGCATGTCACTCTTCTGAGCCATCTTCCAGACCAAACTAGTCAACTTTTCTTTTATAACAGAAATATTGGCAAAAACCTAGAACCCCTTGCCATCTAAATTGCATATTTATATTAAGAGTACAATGGTGGTGGGTGAGAGCAGAAAGTTTTGATGTATGCTAATTTCATAGGATAATCTCACTGATTGTTTTCTGCTTCATTTCTACCAACGTAGAATTTTCTTTATTGTGCATACTTTACTTCTCTTAAAAACTTTTTGTAGCATATCTCTAAGTAATATATCATTTTCACATATAAAAATGCAAAGCATTCTAAGCTACTGACTTTTAAAAATGGCCTTCTTTTGATTATATTTAGAAATGTAGATTCAAAAGTATTTTTTTAATCTGTGAAGACAGTGCATTACTGTCCTCTAGCATCTAGTTTAAAAAAATGAGTTCATAAATTTTCTTTTTGTCTTCTTCCACGTGTCCCACGCAACTCTCTCTGAACATTTTTTAAATGTATTATTCTATTTCCACAAGACAGTCTAACTTTACATCTGCTTATATTGATACAATTGAACACTGGAAACTATATTTAAAACTTGAATACGAAGGACTTTCTTTTATGTGATGAAACTTTATTTTCTTTTATTTTTTTCCTTCCATTCTGTTTTCTGTCACATTTTGGTCTTCTTTTGAGAAATTTGTCTTAGTTGATCTTTAGAATTTATAGTCTAGATTCAGAAATTACTCTTTGTGTATGTTATATTACTTTTTTTGGAGGGTCTTGTGTTCTAAAATTTTCTCATTACTTTTGTCTTTAACATCTCTAATTAGGCTATAAGGTTTAAGATTCCATTCATCTACCTATTAAAAACTCAATACATAATAACAAACTTCTAGTTTTAATAGAGTACTTAGTTTTAATTGAATACCTAGTTTTGATAGTTTTAAAAGAATAAAATAGAACCAAAGACTCCAGTAAACTGCTTTTTGTATAAACCTTATTTAAGTAGATAATCACTGTATCACTGTATCATGTTATTTCATTGTTCATCAATTTCTCCAGTGGGTGACACTAATGTCTCCATTCACCCCAGCCCTGAGATTTTAGCAGCCTCTCTTTACTCGTCTTTCCCAATGACTGGGGGCTCTTTCAGGTCAGGGGAATGAGACCTGTTATTGTTACTGTATTTGACATATTGAATATGCCACGGGAAGCTTGCCAGGCTCTGCTGTGCGGGTGGGATACTCTCGGTAGCTTGCTGAGAGTATATATATAAATACATATATATATATATACACACATATATATGTATATATGCCTCTATGGTGCAGCCACGGTCCAGGAATACAGGAACATGTTCTCTCATGCGTGAGGCTCGGCCCGAGCCTGTGGAAAACGCCTTGGAGCGTGGTGGTGGTGAGCTACACTTCCCAAGTAGATAATAGAAATTAGAATCAAACTTTTTTTTTAGCTATATCTTTCTTCAGCTGGTGAGATCTAGCATACTTTGTTTCTCAAACTTCTGATAATTCTAAGCTGATTGATATTCTTCTTAAATGAAAATTCAAGGCTAATTAATGTATGTGCAATGGACACTGGTTCCTTTAACTGTGTAGGCATTTTCCTTCAGGTGGTCTCTCAAACAGAAGGTTACAAGATTATAGAATCAAAGAGAAATACATGTCTCATGCCTGTCTACTGAGGGACTTGAGGACATAGAATTATCAGAGATAGGTAATCCTTACCTCCCAGTTGGAGCATTTACCGAGCATCAATCTCAATGCCACCTTTACATAATAATGTGGTCATTAATATTCATCTCCATGCAGCTTAAATTTGCAGATAAAATGAGTTGGCCAGCACAGAGCGAAGGAAAAAATATGCCCAGAATACAGTTCTGCACTATTTGTTTCAATTACAGGTCTGAGGTAAGAGTACTAATGTCACCAATACAAAGTATTGCAAAGGGACATTTAAAGGAGAGCTTCACGCGAAGTTTTGATAAATTCTGGAGGCAGGAATGTCTGAAAAAAAATGAGAATATGCCTGAGGAAAGGTGATATAGTGGACTGTTTTCTTTCTGTTATGGGAATGTGAAATGAAATTAGGACTCGGGGAGAAGAGAATAAGGACAGATGAACAATCCAACCATGGAATATTAAATACCTGGGACATAGGGACCCTGCCTCTCTCCATTTTACCTTCCTGTCTCGCTTAAGGACTCTCAAGCATATTATTGAAGTAAATAGGGTGCTCGCTTTGGGAGAATTACATAAGTCTGGCCATGTTTCCCAGCTCTCTGCCTCCAGGCAGAGCTCTAGTTAAATAATTCTGGACAGATGGATGCCTATCCTTGGAGAGCAGGGACACAGTTAGGAGTGAGGATGGACACAGAAGCAGCATGTCAGCCAGCTTCCATCTGGAACGAGTGAATACCTCCTTTTGTGTAAAAGTAGGAGCCATGCTGTTCAAATGACACTTTGCAAGATTTCGTTGTGCAAGGTGGATTTCGGGTGCTTTATATTTCCCCATATGGTCCAGGTAAGCTGTGCTTTAGGGCATAAACCTGTCACCTGGTGCCATTTGGAGGCAACTTATTTTACTACAAGTGTGAACAATTGGTTAAAGCCAGCTGTGCTGTTTTCATTGCGGTGGCACACATGACCTCTGACCTTTGCATGCACAACATACTCAAGTCTTTGTGCTGCATCTGACATACTTGCCCCAATGAAAAAGATACTGAACAACTTCACACATAACTGTTCTAATTTTTTAAGCATTTAAGAGTTGAAATAGGAATGAACTATCAGTAGTGTTACTAATAAAGGACAGATAGGAAAGTAAATACCTAGTTCTCTTGTCTATTCTCCATTTTGATCCTTACACCCGGTCCGTGTTCGATAGCAGTCAGATAAATTGCTTTGTTCCACAGAATAAAATTAACATTAAAAAGATGGATTGGAATCTCGCCCCATCACTTCTATCACAGATATTCTTCTTTATAAATGCAAAAATAGAAATGAGATGAAAAAAATAGTATTTCCCTACTTTTATTACCTGTAACTCAACCAAGATTTTTCTCACATTAGCATAGAAAATAAAGGACAAATGAGGGAGGGAGATTACAGTACTTTGCTAAGTATTCTCAAAAAATAGTTTAATTATGACGATATACAAATGATCATTGCACACACATATGTACAGATGTAATGGAATGTCTTCTAAGCACAGAAAAACAAGGGAAAAGAATACATTTGACCTAAAATAACTATCAAGTACTCATTTCATACTGGTAAAAACAATAGGAAATGATCCCCTCGAAGAAATATTATAATTCCCATGAAAATTATTATTTCTTACCAATAAATAAAATTATCAGAATAGCCAAGTAGATTGGGGGGGGAAGGGATGTGTGAGGATTCTTATTCCCTAACTTTAAATTATACTTTAAATCTACAGTAATAAAGACTGCATAATACAAGAATAAAGACAGCAGACTCAGACGAATGTTTTATTTTTTTTTCTGGGTGAATTGGGTTGGTGGTTACTGTGATTGGGGCCATAATTAGTAGTTCTTTAAAAATCTTAAAATCTTTATTGTTAGTTTTTGTTTTGTTTTATTGTGTCCAAGGATCACTCCTGTTGGTGATCATGGAACCACACATGGTATTAGGGATAGAACCTGGGTCATTGCTTGCAAGTTAAGCATTTTACCCACTATAATATCATCACTGTCACTGTCATCCCGTTGCTCATCAATTTTCTCAAGCAGGCACCAGTAACATCTCCACTGTGAGACTCGTTACTGTTTTTGGCATATCAAATATGCCACGGGTAGCTTGCCAGGCTCTGCCATTCGGGTAAGATACTCTTGTTTGCTTGCTAGGCTCTCTGAGAGGGTGGAAAAATCAAACCTGGGTCGGCCGCGTGCAAGGCGAACGCCTTACCTGCTGTGGTATAATATTATTGGACCCTTAAAATATTTAAGAGGTATAAATCACGTATCATAGAATTCACTTGTATAAAGTCATAAGACATAATTCTTTTACATTATTCACAAATTAGTACAATCATCATTGCTATTTAAATTTGAAATATCTTAGTCACCTCAAGTAAACTGTTGTATCAATTCGCAATCATTCCCCTTCAATTTTCCCAAATCAACACGAACACTAGTCTACTTCAATTCTCTATAGATTTTCATATTCTGAAGACTTCATATAACATATTGACCTAAACCTTTCCTTAATTTGGTCTGATAATGTTTTGCTGAGTCACTTTTACCTTTATTTGAAAGAAATATGGACCTATAAATCATTTTTTCTTAAAATCTACTTTCCTGGTTTTAGTTTCAGGGTAATAGGTGACATCCTAAAATCAGAGGGGGATGCCTCACATTTTGTATTTCGAGGAGAATTTAATGAGTAGGTTTGATATTAATTTTCCCCTATGCCTGGTAGAACTTTACCATGTTGATTGGACTTAGATTTTCTTCAATGTAAGTTTTGTTTTAAAATAATAATTTTAATCATTTTAATTATTATGGTAAATTTCCATTGACTGTTTATTTTTGACTGAGCATGCAGTTTGTGTCTGTCTAGTTCATCCCTAGTAATATAAATAAGTCACATTTTTTTGTGTGTGCATGGTGTTTCCTTCAAATCCTTGTGATTTCTATAAGATTGGAAATAAAGTTCCTCTGAATTCCTAATGGTATTGATTTAAAATTTCTCTATTGTTTTATCTTAAATATATATGTAACATTTTGATGTTTTTAAAAAGTGAAATTTGGGGATTTGGGAGTGGAGAAGACATCCCAAGCAGTTTTTGGGAGATCCTGGGACTCCAGGTTTAGGTGATTAAACCCTGTGGTGCCAGAGATCCACCCAGGAACCATGTAAGTGTTCAGCAACCTGGAAGATGCCTGTTATACCAGAAATCAAAAAGGGAATTATACACATATATGACCTGTGCCTTAACTCCTGTACTATCTGTTAGCCCATAAGCAACCTTTAATTGATTTTCTCATGCTGTTTAACATTGTTTATTTTATTTCTATTCCAATATTTATTATATTTATACTCCTGATTATTTGAGTTTAGTTTGCTCTTTTTCTATTTAGTTTCATTTGCTATCAGCTTAGGTGATTGATTTCATATTTTATAAATAAAGATATTTATATCTATAAATTTTCTTCTAATTATGTCTTCCCCATACATATCAAAGTTCATCACTCTAGATGCCATGTTTTATTTATATTTAGGCATTTTTAGATTAGTGTGCTCTTTTTTCTTAGACTCATTGGTTTCATAGATGTTTAATTTCCACATATTTGTGAATTTTACATATTTACTGCTATTAATTACTATTAATAGTTCTTTAACTGTATTGTCATTAAGAAAAAAATTCTATTTGTTGACCATTTACATATGTTGAGACACATATTAGATATACTTCAGATCTACAATTGAAAGTCTTAAAAGTATGTAAATTTTATGACAGTTCTTTCCAGCAAGCTCTATGACTGACCTTAGCTAACTAATAATATCACTAAGGAAATATCAGTACATACTATTTAGCTATGCATCAGAATTTTTTAAATTTCATTGTTAAAATTTAAATTTAGTCAAATTACATAAAGTCACTGACCGCTACTTGTTCAATATTTTATTTACCATTTGTCTACTAATAATAGAAAATTAATAAATTATTTTCTTGCTATTACATTACATATACCCACATACATATATACAATATTTTAAATATGATTTTTTTCTTATTCTAAAAGAGTCAGATACATTTTATTTACTTAACCATAACTAACAACCAAGGATGTACATCTACATAATAGTTTTGACTTGGAAGTTCATTTACATAAAATATGTGTCTTTTACCACCACTAAGTCTGAGAATGATCAGTGCTAATTAAGTGGACACAGATGTAGACAAAACAACTATGTAAAAGAGGGATTTTGTTCTGAATGGATCTTCTTTTATTCTATATCTACACACAAAAAATGAAGAAATGATGTAGTTACATTATCTTCTAGTGTTTTTTTTTATTCATTATGGTTACAACTACTAAAACCTTTCAAAATACTATCCCACCAAGAAGTCTATTTCTGAAGGACAATTATACAGTTTTTTGAAGACCCATGATGACTGCTCAGGTCAATATTGAGTATCACCCTATTCATGTCTCTAAGGATGCACTTTGACAGCATGTACTTTAGATGAAATATGTACTTCTCCATATAATTAGGTTTCATTGAGCCTCATTGCTGCTTTTCTTCTCTTCTCTAAAGCACCTATGTGTTTTATTTCGCTCAGATGTGTGATTTCAAGAAAGTGCTTCTACCTTTTTTTTACTAGTGTTTGATTTGAAGAATGATGAAAGCAGCACAGTTATAGTAGTCAAATGTATTGCTCCTATGACTAAAGTATGTGTTTATGAAAGTAGAGGCATAATTCCAAGCCGTAACCACTAAGAAGTCAGTTGTAAGAAGATAACTCTGCTATTCACTTAGCGACTCTGAACAATGTCTTTAATTTGGTATGTATGTGTGATTGTAAGCAGTGGGTTGTAGGGGAATCTTTCTTTTATCACTAGCTTTAAAATAAATGTCTTTAAATAACCCCTAAAAATCCAGTTTGGGGTGTGTCAGTGATTAGGACAAACATAACTATGCTTAGAACTTACCCCTGACTTTTTGTTCACTAATTGTTTTGGCAGGGTTCCAAGAACTGTATGTAGTTCAAGGGATTAAACCCAGGCTAGCCACAAGTAAGGTACCACCTCATGCAATTTCTCTGTATCCTAAAACAATTCGGAGTTTTATTGTTGTTGTTGTTGTTATTGCTCTATCAGTGTAAATTGAAAAGAAAAGAAATTTCTCTGCCTATTAATTTCTGCCTTAAGATGTAACACTCATTTTTAAAATTTTTTTATTTTTGGCTTTTTGGGTCACACTGGTGATACACAGGGGTTACTCCTGGCTTCGCACTGAGGAAATACTCCTGGCAGTGCTCAGAGGACCATATAGGATGCTGGAAATCAAACCCAGGTTTGCCAGATGCAAGGCAAACGCCCTACCCACTATACTATCTCACCATCCCTGGAACCCTTATGTCTTAGGAAACAAAAGGCTCCTTGTTATGGGGATTGCGTGGATGTGTGCTTATGTGGTTTGACTATTTATTTGGAAGGGGTGTGGGGTTCCAAACTAATACTTAGAGATCATAGTTATTTTGACCAACCAGACTCAATGTTTCAATATTCAGTCCTGCTACGCAGTGTATATTTGGCTTATCTGTACCCACAGTGGTCAGGGGACAGTGAAGTATGAAGATTGAACTCAGTCCTTGGGCGTGCAAACCATTGGCCCATGACCTTTATGCCATCACTGTGGCCTTCCAAGTTTTTTTTGTTGCTCTGTTTGTTTGTTTTAATGAGTAACAAAAAGGTGAGTTAGAAATAAGAACTGAATGGTCAGAGTTGGAAGGAATAATATTTTAAGTAAAATATCTTATATCTTCTGTACTTTCTACAAGCATTTTAGACAGGTAAACAGGATTTTTATTTCATTTGTTACAGTAGTAGCTTGGAATATGCATTTACAGTGGTGGGAATCTCTGGCAGACAAATTTATATAACAAAACCGCCAAGATGATGCCTCAGTCGCTACATATATGAGAAAGCTGAAACCCGCATTTATTCCTTAACTTGGAGTAAGTAGGCTTTGCTAAATAGGAAAATTATCCTTGCTAAAAAGAAAAATTATCCAAAGTTCAATCTTCTATTGCTCACTTACCAAATCACAATTTGTCTCAACCTTTTTTTTAATGTGTTGTGATTGTTTCTCACGCCATGTGTTGCATTTTTTTAATGCTGCCTAGATGATAATATAGAAAAATTTACAGTCACACATCTGGCTTATTAAAAAAAAACTATGTAATATAATTTTAAATGAATACGAGCAACAATCCTTTGAATTTAATTTAATCCAGATAAATAAATGCATGCAATAATAAGAAAGCTACTCACAATAAAAACATAAGCTAACAAAATAGTATACAATATTTTTTTTCCTTTTTTTGTCAGATGTATGACTGATGATCAGGCTAAAACAGTCTTTCCTGTGAATCTTGGGCTAATAATCACATTAATTATTAAGAAATTAAACATATAACAAGAAATTCATAATAAACTTCTTTGGACATCTGAATACTGGACGTTTGTAGTGAATTTATCTTGGAGTCCATGACTGACTGGAGTTGGTGCATATTCAGGTCCATTGTCTGGATAAGTGACTCCTGTTGTATAGAGCTAAAACTTTTGTGTCTATTCAGGAGAGTTTGAAACATAGCACGTGGGCTTCTTAACCTTGAATATCTAACAATAGTCCCCAGTTTTAAAATTAAGTATAAGATCAGGGATCCAGGAAAGATTAGCAAGGTCACACAGTGAGTTTTCGGTAGACTGATCGCAGGATCCATATCATGTCTGTTACTCAAACAATATTTGATTTCCACTGCTAACTCTAGGTCATAATTTGCAGTATGTCCTTCAACTCTGATTTCTCAGAGCACTATATCTTTCCCACTGAAATAAAGCTTACGTGTCAAATTCTTACTAAAACTTCTTCAGTATCTTTACACACTGATACTGGATTTCTTCTCTCTACTTTTAAGTACATAATTCACTTAAATGCCCCTAGCATGGCATTTATCTTATCCTATTTCAGTTACTAATAAGTTAGTTTATCACTGTAGCTCTAATGGGAATGGCTGTTATATCTGAATCTCAATATTCTTTTGTGAAACATGACTTGGTAGATTTTTTTCTCATTTTTTTTTTTTTTTTTTTGCTTTTTGGGTCAAACCCGTCGATGCACAAGGGTTACTCCTGGCTTTACACTCAGGAATTACTCCTGGCGGTGCTCAGGGGACCATATGTGATGCTGGGATTCGAACCCGGGTCGGCCTCGTGCAAGGCAAACGCCCTCCCCGCTGTGCTATCACTCCAGCCAACAGTCTCATAAAATTTTTTGACAGATGAATAAATACCGTTCTTACCCAGATCCTACACCACACCACCCTGCCTGCTTCTCTTGTAACTGCCACAAAACTTTTCTGAGAACTCATTGATATGTGTCAAATTTATATATATTTATGAGGTTTTGTTTGTTTGGGGGCCACACCCAGTGGTGCTCAGGGGAAATGATGACTCCAGAGTCTGTGTTTGGTGGTTTTCTGGGAACCATGTGATGCCGGGAATCAAACCAGGGCTTTTCACATACAAATTATTTGTATGATCCCAACCCATTGGAAATATTTGAACATTTAATAACGATAAAGTCTGTGCTCTTATTTTCGCTCACAATTAATGGCCATTACTTAATTCATCTATAGTGAAATAAAGGAAACCTCCCTATAAAAGAAATTTGATTTACTATCAATTTTATAAAAACCTTCAAGTTCTATAAAGTTTTCCATTATTGTCTCATTTCATCTTTACTACCAATCCTGTAATAAAATTCAGGCACAGAGAATATTTCAGCCTTTTCACAGATAAATTCAGTAGCACTCTGGTAATCAAAAGAGAGAGATTTTTCTGATTCCAAATTGAGTCTTTATTTATGTCTAATAGGTTCCAGTTTTAAGCACTTTAACTTTCCAGAAAGATAAATCTTCAAATAACTCCATATTCTAAGTCAGCCAAGGCTCTTGGGTTTGTCGACAATTGAGAACCAGCTAAGTTTGCTTTAAGCAAAGGAGAGATTATAGTGTGTCTTAAATAATCTAGGGCTAAAACAGGCTCTTGTGGTAATAGCATCTCAAACTAAGTAATCAGAAATAATCCTAGTTCTTCATCATTTGGACCATTTTTTTCTGAGATGAATTTAAACTCATGCATTGCATATCTTTTGAATTTCTAAGAAGTAGCAGTAGTGCAGTAAACAAGATTTGGCAACCAATGATTACAAACGTGTGAGAGACTGATTCCTGGAGACTATGATGGTTTGCTTTGTTTAGAGGAATGGACGTGATACTAATGTAAAGTAATACTTTGCTTGTGAAAAACATTAGATATTTAAGTCTTTAGATTTCAGCAAATAGTGCCCTCTGACTTCTTTTTTAACATTCGGTTTGGTGGGTAGTCCCTTCCAATAAATTTTAATAAATAGTGGGATTTACTTAAAACACATAGAAGAAAATATAGGTGAAACACTGTAAGACTTTAATATCAGAAATGTGTTTGAATATATTGTCTTAAAGGCAGAAATACAGAATAAAAAAGGTAAAGTACACAAAATTTAAAATGCTTATTATAATGTCTGATGAAAAAATATTATATATGTATGGATCTCACAAAACTCAATAACAAACACAGCAAACAACGAAATCATAAAATGGCAAAAAGCCTAAATATCTTTTCTCCAAAGAGTCTGTGCAAGTGAACCACAAAGTCATGAAAAACTGTTCAACATTATTTATTGCTAGAGAAATGTAATGAAAAATCCAAACTCCAATGGGATACTTTCTCATTGCCATAACCAGTGAAAATGGCCTATATCAAAAAGGTTGAAATTAAATATTGGTACGAATGTGGAGAAAAAATGCTGGAATATTGTAGGTGAAAATATAAATTGGTTCCGATTCTGGTATGTGCTACAAAGATTCTTTAGTTTAGACAAAAAAAAAAAAAAGAGAAGGAAATCCCAATTGACCCAGCAATGACACTTTGACACACTTATTTAAGTGTGTTCTTATATGCTCATAGAAGTCTTACCAACACATGTCACTGTCACTGTCATCCTGTTGCTCATCGATTTGCTCAAGTGGGCACCAGTAACTTCTCCATTGTCAGACTTGTTGTTACTGTTTTTGGTATATCGGATACACCACGGGTAGCTTGCCAGGCTCTGCCATGCAGGTGAGATACTCTCGGTAACTTACCAGGCTCTGTGAGAGGGACGGAGGAATTGAACTTGGGTCGGCTGCGTGCAAGGCAAATGCCCTACCCGCTGTGCTATTGCTCTAGCCCAACCAACACATGTAATCAACATAAACGCCTATTAAATGCTTAAAGGAGCTGTGATATATGTAACAAATGGAACCTACCTTATCATTAAAAACATAAAACTGTGCCTTTTTTGATAAAATGGATGAATCTTTATATTACTATGCTAACTGAAATGAAAAAGGAAGTGAATGACAACAGATGGATTGACTCATGTAAAATATGAATAACTAAATCAGCTGAGCTATTAAGAAAAAAGCTTAGACTTGGTGATCACCAGAAAAAAAATAAGTGGAATTGTCTCTTTGGTGCTGAGAGGGCTCTATAAATTTTCTGACTGTTTATCTGAATCGAAATATATATTGTGTAGACTACATTCAAACAAAGATGTGAAGCTAAGCTCCTATTATTCCATCATGTTGCAAACTAATGATAAATAAATATGTTTTTTTAAAAATAGATGGTATAGCGATTTAAATGTGAGGTTCAAAAATCACCTTGTCCAAGCAGAAAATCGGAGCATACCTAACTTACCTAGTTACTAACCTCATCAAAATAAAGTGACTTTTTCAAAACACTGGCTAAGAGATTGCAGCTGCGCTCGAAATGAACAGAGTCCCTTCAACCCAGTGCATCATCAGCAGAATTATTGGCTGAGCTGTACAACATCTATTATTTTTAGCTATGAAAAATGAGAAAAGAACATAGCTGGATTTTTAGATTATAGCAGAGAACTATGATATAATCACCATTTATTAATAGCTTTATTGCTCTGTACAATGAATAATGTACTTCAGTGGAAAATAATTTTATAACTTGAAAAGCAGGGTAGTTGAATTGAAACACCAGCAATATAGAATGAGTATGGACATTCTTCTTTGTCTTTCAAGTTACTTTTCAATACACCTCTCCTCTATGCGGGAGTATGAGAAATTTACAGAAGGTGAACAATTACCCTGCTTATGTGTCAATCACTAATGAAATCAAAATTGAAGAGAGATCATTCACAGAAGTATTGTATTTTACACATTGGTGGTAATTTTAAAAAAATATAATGAGATTCTTCTTGAAGCAAATTATTTTGCGAAACAAGTTTAGCTCATAGAAAAAAAAATAAATGAAGAAAAAGAGGCCGAAACAAAGATTTTGTGATTTGGAGTCACAGAGATATGGAGCCACTGACTAATGCATTAAAAAATGTTAGCCATTACCAAAGTTACTTTTAAGTATACAGGTTTCCATGCTGGATATGTAGCAGTGCATGTGGGTATAACACTTGTACACTCATGCAATACATAGTCTAGAGAAAAGCTTAGAAAACCTTCATGGTAAACAGGTCTATAATAAAGACTTTTGAACTTTGCAGGCCATTCTGTGTTGTAGGCACTCAACTCTGCTTTTGCAGTTCTAAAACTGCCATCAATTATATATCAACCAGTGGACATGATTTGAATTAAATGAAACTTTACCTAAAGCAGCAGATTGACTTTTCAGCCAGAGTTTGCCAAACCCCTTTCTGTAGACCACTAGCTGAGACTCTACAAATGAGGAAGCTGTTATTGGGTTTTCTAAATTTATTTTTTGCATTTTCAGAGTTCTTAATAATAGCTACTTTGCAGAGGTATTTTGAGAATAAAAGGGATAATGCCTCCAATCAATACTAATATACCCGGGATTTCATAAATATCATCTAATTTCAAATTAAATTATTTCATGTGCATAAGCATAAATCAGGAAGTCTCTCATAACTCAATTCCCTAGTACTTTGAATTTTACAAATAAAAAGGCAACTCCAACTTGTAAAAATAACCCTGTAGTTTTAAAGAATCAGTATCATTTTTATCCCAATTTTATTTTTCAAGCATTGTTAAGGATTATATGCTTTGATTATTAGAAACTTGACCAAAGGAAAAATAAGTAAAAGTATATTTTTATTTGTTAAGGTTTTTGTTTGTTTGTTCATTTGTTTTTTCTTTTTGAATCACACCCAGTAATGCTTACGGGCTTCTCCTGGCTCTACACTCAGGAATTACTCCTGGACTCCTGGTGGTGCTTCGGGGATCATATGGAATGCCAGGAATTGAACTCAGGTCGGCTGCCTGCAAGGCAAATGCCCTATGTTCTGTCCCTTTGCTCCGGCCCCAGTTTATATTGTTGTTAGAAAAATAATTTAGGATTCTGAAATAGTCAAGAGAGAAATTTACACATTCATAATAATTTTGGAGACTGCTTTGTGAAAGTCTGTAAAATATACAGAAAATGTAAGTTCTATAACATGTTTTTCAGGTTATCCCCATCTCATAAAATAGACATCAGTTAGTTCTTTCAGTAGCCTTAAGCCAGAGTTTATTCACTATTAGCCAGAGTTTATTCTCGATATTGAAATCTGAGCAATTACTAAAGACATTATGCCTGTCCAACTGAAGCCCAAATTCTGAGATGGGATCCAGAGGACAAAGAAATTCACAAAGAACTATATAGAGTATGAGTTTGAAGAAAAAAATTTTGAGGAAAAAAGAGGAAAACAGAAAGGGGGGTGGAGAAATATAGTTGTGGGGCATGTTTGCAGTTTTATAAATATATACGCATATATATATATGTATTTTAACAAAACAATCTGAACAGGCAATCACAGAGACAGTGCTTGTGGAAAATGAGAGACAAACCTCATGGGCAATTTGGAGAAGGCATGTAAGGCAAGCAACAGATTCTAACAGATATTGCAAAGCAACCTGAGGCTTCTCTATAGAAAATAGACAACTGGGAACTTGAGATCTCTGAGTATAATGGGAGTATGTGACATAGCTTAGTCCTTGTTTGGGGTCACTTCCTCATATGTAAAAAGGAAATAATATCCTAGGACATAACACTTTACCATCTTTCAGAAACCCTATTAGCAACAGGAAACCACAGAGCAAAGTATGAGTAAAGTATGTGTATATGTGCATGTGAATATGTATATATTCTTACACATATGTATCTATCTATACATATATAATTATGTATGCAGTGTTGAAACATTGTGTTTCTGAAACCCAACCATGAATAACTGCAATTTCACAGTGACAAAATTTTAAAAAATAATAATAATACTTTAAATCTAGATTCTAGGATGGCAGATATAAATTCTGTTTGCTCAGTTGGTTTCTTGACTAGTCATGTTTCTGAAAATCTAAAACTGTTATCTGGAAAATTGTACCCAACCATAGGTAATAATAATAATAAGCAATAGTAATGACAGAGTCTATTGCCCCCCCCGCCCTGCCCAGCCTGGTTGTCTTCACCAGGGCCCCTCGGAGGGGGGTGGGTTGAGTTTCCCTCCCCACCCCGAGCAGAGTTCCGGCAGCCAAAGACCTCTGGAACCCAGCCATAGCCATGCTCAAGGCTCCTCTCCACATGTTTGGATTAGCCTCACACATGAAGGAACCAGCAGAGGAACCCAGGTATGCGGGACTCGGGGCTGAGATCTACAAGCCTGCTCAGATGGGGACTGGGCTTCTTCCACCCAGATCCCCTATTTTCCAGTAGCTAGGTGGTCACACCCAGAAACTGGCCCCAGCTCTGTGTTATCCCATCAACAGCCAATATCCAGAGACTATAAAACCAAGCTCCGGGAAGTGCCTAGTTCCCTCTCTCCGAGAACCTGGCAAGCTACCAAGAGTTTCCTACCTGGATGGGAGAGCCTGGCAAGCTCCCAGTGGCATATTCATATGCCAAAACCAGTAACAATGATGGGTCTCATTCCTCTGACCCTGAAAGAGCCTTCAATATATTGGGAAGGATGTTGGGAAGGATGTGTAAAGAGAGGCTTCTAAAATCTCAGGGCTAAGAAGAATGGAGATGTTACTGAGACCACTCGAGAAAATCGACTATCAATGGTGGTGATGATGATGATGATGATGATGATAAATAAACAGCACCAGTGTCTAGACAGAACATTGCTCATCCTGAATGGACTGTGATCAGAGATTGCTTCGGTCTCCTCTGGCCTTCGCAATGGCCAGCTCTAAACTTCTGCTTCTCTCCAGGAGCCTCTCAGTCAGGCTTTCAATCAGGGAGCATATACTCTGGAGTTGGACAGCCCCAACTCTCCAGTCTCTGTAGGAGGCTGCGGCTGATGTCCTCAGCAGAACATTCCCTCACAGTACTCTTCCTAGTGCAGAAATCTGAAGTCCCTGCTGCCACTTTCCCCAGTTCAGCAAATGTCACTGTGTTACCAGTGGATCAGCCTCTGCCTGATGGTATGTTACTTTCCATTCAAGCTTTGAAAACTCACTGCAGACACATATTCAGTCTTTAGTCCCTCCAGAAACATTAACTATTTAGGTTATAAATTTCCTCTTCAGGCACATATACTAGGATCTAAAGACAGGACGAGGAGAGAATAATTTGAACATTTTAGTGTTAATTCCTATCTTTCTCTCTCTCTCTCCTCTCTCTCTCTTTCTCTCTCTCTCCCTCTCTCTCTCTCTCTCTCTCTCTCTCTCTCTCTCTTCCCCCTCTAGTCCAACCTGGCTGTGCTCAGGGCTAACCTCTTATTCTTTGCTGAGTGACCACTCCTAGCAGAACTCAAGGAACAAATAGGGTGGTTGAGATCAAATCCCCATCAGCTGGTCACGCTATGCTATTTCTCTGGCTTTAAATTAACTAACACTTGTCATACCTGTCTGCCCAGATTAGGGAATTAGATAGAAACGTTCACTATTAATCATACTTTTATCTTCATATCATACTCTTTATTCCCTTAGGCTAATAATCTATTTTGACAGAAACCATACATATTTTCCGTGAGGTTGAATTCATACAGTTCTTATACATACTCTAAAAGTTGAATGGAAGTAGTCAGATGTTATAAATATAAACACACGTGAGTGGGAGGAGATAATATGTGTGTGTTGTTTGCGGGCTCTTGGGGTGTCGCTCTCTCTCTCACCACTCGCGTTGGGTGATCTGGGTGATCTCGAGCCGCTGTGCATGGAGGGATGGTTCCTCCTTGTTCTCTGCTTCTGTGTGTGCCTCTGTGCTCTCTGCTGTCTGTCTCTCTATCTCTGTCTCTGTCTCTGTAGTCTCTCCTCTGGTCTCTTCCGACCTCTCTCTGTCTATGTCGTCTCTTCTCTGGTCTCTTCCGATCTATCTCTCCGGAGCCCTTCTGCTTCTCTCTCTAGAGCCCTTCTTGCTCTCACTTCTGACTCAGTCTCTTACTTCTGATCTGACCCCTATTTCTTTTTTTTAATTAGAGAATCACTGTGATGTATAGTTACAAACTTATAAACTTTTGTGTTTGCATTTTACTCATATAGTGATCATTTACCCATCCCTCCACCAGTGCCCATTCATCTCCACCAATGATCCTAGTGTCCCTCTCACCACCCCCACTCCATCCTCCACCACCCCTCGGTGCCTCTGTGGCAGGACGTTCCCCTTTGTTCTCTCTCCTTTTGTGTGTTATAGTTTGCAATAGAGGTATTGAGTGGCTATCATGTCCAGTCTATAGTCTACTTTCAGCTCGCATCTACCAACCCAAATGGGTCCTCCCGACATCCTCTACTTGGTGTTCCCTTCTCTATCTGAGCTGCCTTTTCCCCTAGCATGTGAGGCCAGTTTCTAAGCTATGGGGTAGACCTCCTACTCCTTATCTCTACAACTCTTGGGTGTTAGTCTCCCACTATGTTATTTTATATTCCACAGATGAGTGCAATCTTTCTATGTCTGTCCCTCTCTTTCTGACTTATTTCACTTAACATGATAATTTCCATGCAGGTAGACTTATATACAAATTTCATGACTTCATCTTTTCAAACAGCTGCATAGTATTCCATTGTGTAGATGTACCAAAGTTTCTTTAACCAGTCATCTTTTTTTTGGCATTCTGGTCTTTTCCAGATTGTGGCTATTGTAAACAATGCTGCAATGAACATAGAAATGCAGATGTCATTTCTACTATACCTTTTTGCCTTTCCAGGATATATTCCCAGGAGTGGTGTTGCTGGGTCAAATGGGAGCTCAATTTCTAATTTTTTGAGAATCGTCCATATTGTTTTCCAAAAGGGCTGAACGAGTCAGCATTCTCACCAGCAGTGAAGGAGAGTCCCTTCTCCCCACATCCACGTCAACAGTGGTTGCTTTTGTTCTTTTGGATGTGGGCCAGTCTCTGTGATGTGAAATGATATCTCATTGTTGTTTTAATCTGCATCTCCCTAATGATTAGTGACATAGACCACTTTCTCATGTGTCTTTTAGCCATTCGAATTTCTTCTTTGATAAAATTTCTGTTCATTTCCATCCCCCATTTTTGGAGGTGTTGGGAGTTTTCTTCTTGTAGAGTTCAACCTGTGCCTTGTATATACTTGATATCAACCCCTTATCAGATGTGTATTAGGTGAATATCCTTTCCCATTCTGTAGACTGTCTTTGTATTTTGGTCACTGTTTCTTTTGAGTGCAGAATCTTCTTAGTTTAAGGTAGTCTCATTGTTTATCTCTGTTTTCAGTTGCTTAGCCAGTGATGTGTTATCTTTGAAAATACCTTTAGCTTTAATGTCGTGGAGGGTTTTGCCAACCTTGTTTTCCATGTACCTTATGGATTCTGGTCTGATGTTGAGATCTATAATCCACTTTGACCTGACTTTTGTACATGGTGTTAAGTAGAGATCTAAGCCCATTTATTTGTATGTCGCTGTCCAGTTTTGCCAGCACTATTTGTTGAAGAGGCTTTCCTTGTTCCAATTCACATTTTTTTGCTCCCTTATCGAAGATTAGATGATCATATATTTGAGGGTGTATGTCAGGATATTCAACGCTGTTTCATTGGTCTGTGGCTCTGCCTTTGTTCCAGTACCATGCTGTTTTAATTATTACCACTTTGTATTATAGATTGAGGTTGGGGAGGATGATTCCTCCCATATTCTTTTTCTTAAGAGTTGCTTTAGCTATTCATGGGGGCTTATTGTTCCATATGAATTTCAGGAATGTTCGCTCCATTTCTTTGTAGAATGTCATGGATATCCTTATAGGGATCACATTGATCACATTGTACAATGCTTTGGGGAGTATTGCCATTTTGACAATGTTAATTATCCCAATCCATGAGCAGGGGATGAATATCTTTCCATTTCCTCGTGTCCTCTATAATTTCTTTTTTTTTTTTTTATAATTTCTTGAAGTAGTGTTTTGTAGTTTTCTTTGTACAAGTCCTTTATCTCCTTAGTTCAGCTGATTCGAAGGTACTTGATTTTCTGAGGCACGATTGTGAATGGGATTGCTTTTTTCATGTCACTTTCTTCTCTCTCGTTATTTGCATATAGGAAAGGCATGGACTTTTGGGTATTGAATTTATAGCCTGCAACTTTACCATACGAGTCTATTGTTTCTAAGAGTTTCTTGGTAGAGGTTTTAGGGTTCTCTAAGTATAGTATCATATCATCTGCGAATAGTGAGAGATTAATTTTTGCCTTTCCTACCTAAATGCCCTTAATATCTTTTTTGTGCCTAACCGCTATTGCAAGTCCTTCCAGTACTATATTGAACAGAAGTGGAGAGAGTGCTGACCCCTATTTCTGACTCTGACTCTAACTCACTTTACGCTCCTTCTTTCCCCTATTTCTGGCTCCTATGATTCTCTTTCTCTCTGTGCTCTGCTTCTGTGCTCTGACTTCTTTCCTCTGTGTCTTCTCCTGCTTCTGTGTCTTCTCCTCAGTTCTGTGTCTTCTCCCTCACTTCTGTGTCTTCTCTCCTGCTACTGTGTCTTCTCTCTACTTCTTTTACAGTCTTAGTTTATATAGTAATTACGTAGGGTGGTGACACAAAAGTGGGTTGAACATTAACAAACCAACAAAGAGGGGTAAAGACCACTCCTCCAGGAGATTAACAAAATCTCATCTAAGGAGATTATTCTAGATTACTAGGACATCTGCTCAGGGGTGGGATTCCATCCAGGGTGTGTCACTTTCTTCTTTCCTCAGCTAGTAATCCACTTAAACAGTTGTAGTAAAGCTACTTCTACTATTTCTAGCAATGTCATTCTATATGGGCACAGTAAGAGATATATCAAACTTAAAGTTTGGTTCTTCCTGAGGTCATCTCTTTATATATTCCAGACCACAGTCTTCAGGCCAGGATAGTCTTCCTAACCACAGCAGGGTCCTAATCTCATTATTACTTTTAGATCATGACAGCATTTGTCTATGTCCATGCTCTCAATTTATAGTTGATATTGTGATACTGTGGCCTGGCCCATTTTGATGTCACTCACACCTTGCCCTGGGTTCATGCCGTCCCTCATCAGGACCCTGCTTTTAGGGTGCTAGAAACTAAGGGCAACTGAGTTGAGAAAGCAGATGCCCAAGAGTAAATATTGGCATCAATCAGCTCCCAAGTTACAAAGCATAATATTAGCTGTCTTTCTGTGTCCATACAGAAAGGACATTGCTTTAAGGAAAACTAAGTTCCCTGCAGCAAGGCAAAAAGGACAAACCCAATATTATCCTACAGTCAGAGACATTGCACAGGAGGTAAAATGTTAGTATAGAATATGACTGGCCTGCCTTTCACGCAGCCGACCCGTGTTCGATTCCTCCACCCCTCTCGGAGAGCCCGGCAAGCTACCAAGAGTAGCGCGCCCCCATGGCAGAGCCTAGCAAGCTACCCGTGTCGTATTGAATATGCCAAAAACAGTAACAATAAGTCTCTCAATGAGAGACGTCACTGATGCCTGCTTGAACAAACCGATGAGTCATGGGAGGACAGTGACAGTGACAGTGATGACTGGCCTGGCTCAAATCTGGAAAACACCTTATGATCTCCCAAGCACTGGTGACGATCTCTCCTAAGCACAGAGCAAATACAGACCACCAGAGGGTGTGACCTCAAATCACCTGCCCCAAAAGGTGGTTGGATAAATGCCGCTATCTGAGGGAAAAAAAAAAAAAAACACTTCTAAAGGCCTTCCCTTTCTCTTTATGTATGGCTACTGTTTAGTTTCCTGAATAAATGAAGTTCTTTAATATTTTTTAACTTGTCAACATAGCAAGCACTGCAATAATCATTTATTTGTGGGAACCAGCATGCCAGCTATGCTTATGATATGAATATTGTCTGAGGCTGCAATAGATAGATAAAATTTTATTTTAGGTCATAAAGTTGGAGTTGAACAATTAGATATAGATAGAAACTTAAATTACGTAGAGAGAAAAATATTCAGATGAATGAGAAGAACAAATTCTGGATTTAGGGCTGAGCTTAGCATGTTATGGGTAATGGAAGAGCACATTTATTTGATATAAGCAATGATAAGAAAGAGACAGAGGTAAGCATACATAAACAAGGGGAAATATTTGGACTCGAAAGTGCTTTTTATGTTCCTTCTCAGTCTCCTCATATCTTCATCTTTTCCTCAAGACAGAATTGACTTAATTCTTTAATTCATACTTGGTATGTATATATATATATTCTTATATACTTATACATATATGCTTATATATACACACATATATATGAAAAATGTTTGAAAAATGTTTATACCTTTTATCTTTTCTCACTACTTTTGCCCCTACAATCTAGCTATCCATGGAACAATCATCATGGTCTCTGCAGATTTTATGTCAGTGCTTTCATGTCCGAAGCTAAGAACCCTCCCATCCCATTCAATTTAAACCAAAAGATAAGCCAAGGACCTAACCATGACCGTGGATATTTGAGTCTCTTTCTGGAAGAGCTAGGAAGTGACTGGGAAGTTTGAACTGAAGGATATCTAATAAAATCAATGCTGATCCCTGCATTTTCCCTCCTTGTCTTCTGAAACATCAGTAATGAAAAAGTCTTTCTACTCACTAGTCTGGTAGAATGACCAGGTCAAGATCCAGGAACCTGATCAGGTGCCGGGTGCAGTTGCAGTTTAGGTGTGTGGGCTCAGAGTAAGACCTGCTCAGGCACTGCCTCTGAAAATCAAATCAGTGCAACCACAGTCTGAGCAGCATATGCTGCTAGTTGGCTGCCTGGTTACCCTGACTGGGTCCATTAATATGAAGCATAAACAAATCCTGGATGAATGGGGATGGCCATTTTGTTGCAACATATGGTAGTGGTGTCCCAGATATTTTTATCTTACTCCTATCCAGATGTTTAGTTCTCCTGATACTCAGCTTTTATCTGGCAGGCAAGGTGTTAGAGAATGCCTTTGTGATTAGAGGGAAAGTATGCTAAATTTTTTTTTGCACACCTTGCAAAATAGATTGGTAATCTATTAAGAAGTCTTCTAAGGTTTTATTTTATAATATCATTATTTTTTATCGTTTATACTTAAAATTATTTTCATTTTACTACACATATAATGAATTTTTATTAAGTTATCTTTATTTGTGTGTGTGTTTTGGGGAATCACACCTGGCTGTTTACAGAGATTAGTCCTGGTAAGATGGATTAGTCCTGATTTTGCACTCAGAGACAAATTCTGGTAAGCTCAGGGGACCATCGGTGTGCATTCCATGAATCCAACTCGGGGTGCCCTCATGCATGGCCAATGCCTTACCCTCTGTACTATATCTTTAGCTACATCTCTTTATTGTTCACATTGTTTAATCAAAATTCCTAAAATTCCAGAAAAATAAAGGTTAAGAATCAAAAAACAAGCCTTTCACTGTAAAGGTGCTGCTAAACCAAATATAATTTTTAGCCCAAACTGTTTGCATATAGGCTTACTTTTCTTTTTTCATAACCTCCGGTTGGCCACACACCTCTACTATACTTAGTGCTAGTTCTGCAGAGTTCTGCTGATAACTCTACAGAACTAGCTATGCATAGAGTCAACGGGCACAGCAGAAAAGACAGGTGCAGGTCCAGTTTTCATTCTCCCCCACCCCCAACTGGGTCTTTGACTTGTTTGAAAATAAGAATGACAATTGTTTCTAAAACTCCCTGGAGCTTTTTGTTTATGATTTGTCGTCTTCATGAAAGACTGCTCCTATCCCTCTCCTCAATGAACACCAAATGTGCCTCGCCACCTCTGGCGCCCTCCAAGGAGATGGAGAGGACCACTCGCTCTGGCTCACTCTGCCTGCTTGGCAGGGTTAGCAGTTATCACATCCTAGCAGATAGCAGAAGAATAGAGCTTGCCCTCCCAGACGCCCCTGTCTGAGTTCCAGAGGAGCTGAGAAAAAAGCAGTCCTCTAATAGGAAAGTGAACAGCACTGAGTATAATAATAACATATTGTGTCTGCCTTGAGTTTTCCTCCCAAGATTCCTGCATGCTTTGCCAACATTCTATCAACTAATCCTAAGTGGCAAGTATTATTATTAACATCTTATAGGTAGGGGACTTTGAGAGTACTAGGTAAGACTTAGCTTAAACAAATGAGATCAGAGCTGGCAGATTTACTGAATTTCCAAATGCATTGCCATCTACCTACAAATCAAGGGAAAAAAGGAAAAAGGTTGTTCCGACCCTATGTCAATCAACCAAAGATCTCTTGATCTTCTGGTAGAGTTAATAATCTTTGGGGGCTTTTAATAAACTTGTGGTCATACTTAAAAAAGACACCATTCTTAATTTGCTGAACCAATCATAATTTTTACTAAAATTAATGATGCATTTTTCTGTGAAATATTTTCTACACCTAGTTTTCACAATTTTTTTTACGTGTTTAGTGTACATCCTGTCTCACTGATCACTAAATCTGCTTCCTCAGTGGTTTAAACTTTTATTTCTGAGTACCACATCTATGAGTATGTGTGTGTGTATTCTCTCTTCATCATTCTATAAAGTCTTGGACACACATATCTTAAATATATATGTAAAATGTATGAATGCATACATATTTGTGCATTCCCACATTATATCACCGTTCAAGACCTCGCACTTTGACTAGGGAAGGGGTCACTGTGAATTAATCACCAAACCTAATAATTCTCTGATTTTTGTTTCTTTTAACTCCTAACTCTGGCTCCTCAGCCCACTCAATTTTATGAGAAGTCAGGAACAGAAGATTTGTGAACCCTTTATACTCATAGAGAATTGTTGCTATTGACTGTAAAATTGTCTCTTTGGCATTTTTATTCTCCTTCAAAATGACCTTCTCACCCCCATATCATATCTATTATCACCAAGTCATAGCTTAAAATACTGCATTCTCAGTTTCTGAACTGTGACATCTAAACAAGGTTATCCATTCCTGTACTATTGATAATACATAATATGTATTGTACATTATTTATAGCACATTATAAATATAATATAAAATTTTTCAAAGAGGTAATTTCAAAGTAGATTATATATAAAACTTGGCTTTAAAATTATGGAATAATATTGAACTCTGAAATTTATGCTCTGTGTGGTAGAAGTAAAGGAAAGAATGAAAAAAAATGTAGCTTAATCTCTCCTTACTGTCTAGTACATTAAATATGAGCATGTGAAAATTTGTAGTGAAGTTGTTTAAATAATTATCTCTGGGTTATTACTTTTAGTTCTTATTAAATTCTCTATTAAAACATATGCATCAAATAAAATAAAAGCTACACATATTTTAAAGTGAAAAGTAAATATGCTTATTGACCTCACATTCAGTGTTTATGTGGGCTGACTACTTACTTAAGGAAAATAGATCTTGTGAGGAAAATAGCAACTTTAAAAAAATGCTTTTTTAATTATTGTTTATTACTTACATTATCCATTAAAATGTTTTTCAACCCTTTAAAATGAACATGAAAATTATATTTATTCTGTGAGTTGCTGATAATCAGTTCTCTTTTTTGGAGCAATAGCACAGCAGTAAGGCATTCGCCTTTTACGCAGCCGACCCGTGTTCGATTCCTCCACCCCTCTCCGAGAGCCGGCAAGCTACCGAGAGTATTGTGCCCACTGTTGCAGTGCCTGGCAAGCTACCCGTGGCATATTAGATATGCCAAAAACAGTAACAACTAGTCTCACAATGAGAGACGTTACTGGTGCCCGCTCGAACAAATCAATGAGCAATGGGATGACAGTGACAGTGACAGTGATTGTGAGGACTGTGAGTTGCTAAAGTAAAAATGGTATGATAAATCTCATGATAAAATTAACATGAAGGAGTTCAGGCAGAAATGGTCAGATTCTAGGAAAATTTTATAATGCCATACAAATGTAGAGGAAGTCAATTAATATTGAATGTCCCGTAAATATACTTTATAAAGTTTCATCACTTGACAGTTTCTTCCCTCTTTCCTGCAAGTCCCACTAGCTTTAATATAATATGATGCTTTAGATGGAAAATTCTTATCTTGCCATAGTCTTAATTTAGCATTATAAGAATCAAACAAAGAGAAAGATAAAAACATACAAAATGATTTTTTTCTCCAATATGCTAACAAGGTGCACAAGGAAGAATTTGTATCAAAGTTGTGCTTCTATATGTATTGTAGACAATATGTGGAGTGAGTGGTCAGTACACAGAGATAATTTACTATGGACTAAAATACTCAGGAGATAGTTTTAAAGTCATCTGTAGCCTAAAGATTAGGTGCATAAATCCTGCGGGAGTATTCTTGGGTGGAATAAATAGCAAAGGGCGTGCTGAGAAAGCTGAGATTGAATGGCATGTGTGGGTGGTTAATAGAGGATAGATCTGACAAAGTATTAGTTCTGCGTATGTAGAGTATAAATTGTAAATGCCACCTGATATGCAACTCAAAGTGGTTTGAATATTTGCCTGGAATTTTATAGTGAGATTCCATTGAAGCAGCATTTATACAGGTCTCCATTGAAGTTTGGAGATGGTTCTAGGATGTTAATGATAAAGTTGATGTGAGAAAGGAAACAAATGACCAGGATTCAAAGAGAGCCCGTGGAATGGGGGAAAAATGTTTACCCAAAAACCATCTGATAAGGGGTTAATATCAAAGATATATAAGGCACTTGTGTAACTTTATCAGAAAAAAAAACACCTAATACCATCAAATTCTGGGAAGTAGAAATTAACAGAAACTTCCACAAAGAAAAAAAAACACACATGACCAAAAGGCATATGAAAAATACTTCTACATTGCTAATTATCAGGCACATACAAATCTAAACAACAGTAAGATATTCCCTCACACCACAGAGCCTGGTACACATCCAAAAGAACAAATACAACCTGTGCTGGTGCAGATGAAGGGAGAAAGGGACTCTCTTTAATTGTTGGTGGGAATGTTGACTGGTCCAGCCTTTTTGGAAAGCAATATGGGCATTCCTTATAATACTTGAAATTGAGGGGCTGGAGCAATAGCACAGTGGGTAGGGCATTTGCCTTGCACGTGGCCAACCCAGGTTTGATTCCCAGCATCCTATATGGTCCCCTGAGCACCGCCAGAAGTAATTCCTGAGTGCAGAGCCAGGAGTAACCCCTGTGCATTGCCGGATGTGACCCAAAAAGAAAAAAAAAAAACCTTGAAATTGAGCTTCCACATGACCCAGCACTACCATGGTCTTAGTGCCCTGAGTTATCATAGCATATGGATACTGTTGCTTGACATTAGAGACCCTAGGTAGCCGGCTCCTCCTCCCTGATCTTTAGAAGTATAACATTGTAAAATGGTCAGCAGATGCTCCAAACTGAGTTTCTCTAGCTATCCATGGTAATAGTAAATTTGATGGTGATACCACTGAGAAGAAGATGATGTCTATGCAATGTTTAATATGGCCCTTAAAGCATTTGGAGATTCAAAATGTATTAAATGATAATATGTTCTGTAAGGTATGTAATACTGGGGCTTTCATGACCAAAATTAATCAAAAGGAGAGAAGGAGAAGGACAACAAAGAGAAGTAACATGTGGAAGAGGTGGAAAGACCAAAAGGGGAGTGAAGGGAGAATATTACACTATGCTTGATTGAAGACTGCTTGACTAATTGGAAAAATTACCACATGAAGTCCTGATTGTTATGTATGAAGGAATCATGACATCATAATGCAACAAGAATTGGGGTTCCAAAGAAGGTAGAGGCAAATTTCTGTACCGATAAGTTAGTTGCAGTTAGAATATCATATCATTTCCAGAAAACTACAAGGATTCCTTGTCCTCCAGAAGGACAATTCGAAGAGGAGATGGAATGGATTCAACCAACCATATAAATCTTGGTCTCTTTATTACCCACTATGCCCATTGAAGTATCTATTTTTGCTGTAAAGGCTGTGCATTATTGTAAGTGACTCTTTCACTGTGCTTCAAATGGTACTGCTCTTCCATCCAAAACATATTTCTAGGACGTTGATAGTCCTTCACCAACCTTCTCCCGAGCCTCCCTATCATACAATTTCTTTCCTTCTGAAATTATTATCAGGGTCCCCTCCTGCATAGTAATTTTGTGAAAATCCCTCTGATGCAAAAGTTGAGAAAAGTCTTTCTGGGATCTTTCAGATGCTTTGATTGATGTAAAAAACAATAAAACACAGTTGGAATTGGAGATACCAAGTTCTGCATTTTGGCTCAGTGTTGAAGAGAAGTGGGTAGCAAGCTTTGTTTAGACCTGAATATGAAAGCAGAGCCAACATAAAGCAGGGTGCCATTTGTAAAAATACTTTGGAGCAATAACAATGGTTTAAAATTAATGAGAATAATGCTTAGATTAATAGCTTAGGTCTTATTTCATGTATTATATTTAACAGTGGAGAAAAAGAGCAAAAGGAGAAACTTGGCAGTTTTAAAAAGTCTATACACATCACTAATCAAAGGACACATTTTAATGTCCCTGAAAAATGCAATAAATGATAGCTAAAATCCCCTCTGATGTATTCTGCTACTTCTATAAACCTTTTGTGGTCATATTTTATAATATGAGACAAATTACTTTTTTTTCAAATATATGTTTAGAAGAGATTCTTTTTAAAGATTAAAGATCAAGAGATCCTTTTAGAATCTGAAGTGAACTATAGATCTTAGTTTTTAGAAATTTCACATATCTTTATACATGCATACAAGCACACAACACAATTTTTGGAATGTCATTGAAAGGTGTTCAAAGAAACTTTTTGACTTGGCAAATCCTCAGATATGAGTGACATTCTAAAGAACTCAGTGTCAAAGAAGGTCAAATAGGAACTAAGAAAAGCATGCCTATCTCGTAGGATAGAGGCAAATATTAAATAATTAAAAGTAATAGAAGAATTTGTATTTGTTCAGTAAACATTAGCAGTTCCTATTTTATTTTGTTTTCTTTCTTTTGGCCACATCCAGCAATGATCAGTTACTCCTGGCTCTTCATTAACAAATTATTCCTGGTGACGCTTGGGGACCCAATGGCATGCCAGAAATCAAACCCGGGTGAGCTAAGTGCAAGGCAAATGCCTTGCCTGCTATGCTATCTTTTCGGCTCCAGTAATTCCTATTTTGCTTGTTAATGTTATTGTTTGATTTGGTTTTGGGACCTTGCTTGGCATTAGTAAGGTCTTACTCTTGGCTTTAGTCCAGAAATAACTCATGACAGTGATGTGCAGTTCCAGAAATCAAGCCAGGGTCAACTGTGTGCAAAGCAAGTGACGGAGTCTTTGTACTATCTCCCCAGCTCCCTAATTCATTACTAATATTAATATTGGTATATTGGCATTTTATTACTATGTTCATCGTTTTGTGATTCTCATTATTTGCCTTCTTTTTGCTTCTTTCCTAATCCCATTTTTGAGAAATGAAATGAGAGGTTCTTCAATTTCATGAAATAAACAACCTGATATTTCTGTTATTTGTTAGCATCTTTATTAATAGAGACATAGGGTTTTTGTTTTATTTGAACACTTAACTTATAAAATTATACTCTAAGTGGCTTTCTAATGTAATGTTTTATTAAATATCAGCTTACAAGATTTCAAGTAATTTCACAACTTTTGAAGGTGTGTGAATAAAACAGAAACAGGAGCCAGAAAAAGGACTAGCTCAAAGGACTAGAGGAAACGTGAACATTTTGCAAAGAAGCCAGGTGTTTGTCCCAGGCACTCATGATCTCTGGCACCACCAGTGTTGCCCCCAAATAAAAAAACAACAAATACTCAGTTTTTTTTAATAGCACGCTTATCATTCTTCAAGAGAAATTTTCTCAGTCTAAAACATTCAATCCATAATCTTACAATGTCAATATTATAGAAGACTGAAGAAAACATTAAGTAAATATATCTGATACATGGAAAAAAGGAGAAATATCTTGAGATATCAAGCTCAACCTCACCATATCATTAATAAATTTTTATTTTCATTAATAAAATTTCATATTTTTATTAAATATCTGTACTCCAAAATAACATGCTTATAAAAGTCCAAAGAGTGCACTAAAACATGAACATTCCGCATTTTTTACTGTGTTCTAAGTTCCAGGAAGTTTTAAATATCGGGTTAGGTTTATCTATCAATGTTGAAGGGGCCTATCAATGCTGAGATGTCATCTTGTATTGGCTTTCATCTACTACAATTTCCTTTTTCGCCTCACTTCCATATTCATTGGTAGAACCTTGAACTATGCATTTTCAGATCTATGGACCACTTTGTCTTTCTCCAATACAATTGCCAGTTTTGCACTTCAAAGTGGCTCGACTAAGCATTGAAAATCTACAATCAAACTGCTCTGGACTGCTTTGGGAGTCAACCCTTTTCAAATGCTCTCCCTTTCCTTGCTCTTTTCTTCACTGTTAATTTCACAAATCTGGAAATCATGTAGAGAAAACCTATAACAGAAATGAAAATTGTTACTGAGTTGCACCAGATCACACCATCATTTGCCCCGATGGCCCTTTCCTTTATAGAAACACTATGCTTAAAAATATATTGATCTCCCTTAATGGCACAGACTTTTCTGGATGTGTGCACACACGTCCTCACACACAAAATGCTTGATGAGATCATATAATTTGATTTTCATTGAACAATTTTATTGTCCCCTAAATCTTTCATGACACTTTCTCCAGTGATGAGGCCTCAGTCATGAGCATCCTCAAGCAGCACTCCCTATGTGTACCCGTGATGTTATATGTGCTTTGGGGTCACTGAAGATATGGATTGACAGGAGGATGAAGTCAGATGAGTAGTCTACTCCTCACTGTTCATAGTGCAGAGCACTTAAACCTGTGGGGCATGGTAATATGGGTCAGGGATGGGATGTTCTCTTATATCCTTTGACTGACTGTAAAGCATCCATAAACAAGAGGAAGATAGTTACCATGTCCCAAAATCTAAAGAATGGAAAAGCAAAGAGATTTCTTCAAAGTAATTTTACCAAACTGCATGATAAAGTTAGCATTTCCATTTATGAATACTGCATCATAAATCAATTGTTGTCATGTGAAGACCACACATAAATTCTTTTTTTTTGTAAAGACACTGTTTAGCTTATGGTAAATGGTTTGACTTGTATATTGCATCTGTAGTCACCAAAGCAATATAGCTCAAATTAAAGGGGTTGCAGCTGACTTATCTTTTTTATCAGCAGTATTTAACACAGTACAGGCAGTGAATGCTAAGGAAATGCCTCAATAAAAAGTGGAAATATCAGTATTATGTAGTAGTCACTATTTCAGTGTGAATAGTAGGTTTCATGGAGCTAAATTGCTGTCCAAAGTGGGTGCTATCTAACCAGAGGTGATTCACATATCATCTTTGAATGTGTTCATATGAAAATTTATTTGGGTTAAATTTTAAATATTTCAGAGCAAAAGGGGGGTAACAATAACTATTTATTTCCTGTCTATATTATGAGACAAAAAAAAATCCGTCACTTCATCTGATCTTGTTGAGTTCTGTTTTCCTTTTTACTCCACTTTTCCCACCTGCTTGTTCTTTCATTGCTCTACTTTCTTCGATTTTCACTTTTCTTCCTTTCCAACTTCTTATATCAGATATGATCTGTCTTGTGGAATCAACATTGCATAGCAGTGCTGCTCTCAGATTTTTAAAGTTTCATATTAATTGAAGCAGAATCCCCCAAAATAGTGGAGACTATAAGAGCTAAGTAGAAAAACCTGCATATATAGTGTTGAATCATAGATAGCTTTGAGCAATAGCGCAGTAAAGTTTCCTTCAGTCAGCAAAAAACTTTTGTTCCCTCTACTTGTCACTGTGTGTCCTTGGAGTGGTGTGCATATCCCCCTGCTGGAAAAACAAGTGTAGAGACCCATCCCTTTATTGGTCGTTAATTGATCTGCAATTAGCTTCATGGAGCAACCTCTAGTCCAGCTGTTCCATCATTATGAAAAGGGAAAATGGTAACTGATTGAATTTTACTAGAACTATTGGGATGATAACATTAATATGATTCATCACATTGATATGGTTATCGCTTTTGCCTAATGAGATTGTTGGTGTGTTTGTATTAATGGGTAAGATTTCATATATCCTCCAAATATAAGGTTTATAATCACCTTGGAGGGAGCAGCAGGTTTTTCACACCTTGGGAAGTGTTTACCTTGGCAACATTTGCAATATTAAGGTGGCAGTTCCTCCCTGCAACCTTCATTCTTCAAGAAAATGAAAATAATATTTCTGGAATATTTCCTTCCTAGATAATCATTGGCATTTCTTATTGTTAAGTTATTACTTACTTTTTCAAAATGCATAGGCATAATTTATAAATGTCACTGTGGTTTTGTTAAAAAAATGCCAATTTTCAGAAATTTGTATCAAAATTTTGCCTGTGCTTCATCAAATATTATATTTGTGTTTTTTGAAACAGCACATTAAAATTATTTAGATTGGACTGACTTTATTTTAGTCACATCATTGTATATTGATGTATATAGATATCACTCATTCTAAAGTTTGCGTAATTTTGCTTGGGTGGATTACTGTAAGGTATTTTGATGTTCAATTTTTGATATTTTCTCAACTTTATCATTATTGGAAATGATGCAAAAATCCATCTGTGTATGTGTTTGTGCATTGAAATACTTATGATGATTGAAATCTATCCAAATCACTTTTTGAAAAGCCCTTCACATTATTTCTTTATAAATGAACTGTATATATGTCTTTTTAGAACAGGATTTACAAATGCCCCATATTTCATGCAACACTAAAAATATAGATACTGACAAGAATATGTATCATGCATAATTATTTTTTACCTATTGGAAAAAAGGTAAATTATAGTTGATAAAAGTATTTAAGTTACTTTAAGGTGCAGGGGAGAAAACATTAAAATGTGATTCCCTCCTATTTTAAATTCCATTTAGAGCCCTATCTTTATCATAGGGCTGGAGCGATAGTGCAGCAGGTAGGGTGTTTGCCTTGCACGTGGCTGACCTGGGTTCGATTCCTTAGCCCCTCTCGGAGAGCCTGGCAAGCTACCCAGAGTGTCTCTCCTGCAAGGCAGAGCCTGGCAAGCTACCCATGGCATATTCGATATGCCAAAAACAGTAACAACAAGTCTCACACTAGAGACATTACTGGTGCCCACTTGAGCAAATCGATGAGCAACGGGATGACAGTAAAGTGACAGTGATCTTCATCATGAGTTCCTTGTTAGTTCTTCAAGCTTTGCTCAAGTACTACTCATGAAAATAATAGGAAAAATAGAAAATTTTTCAGGTTTTGTCAGAGCAGATGTGCCAGATTTTATGAAGACCACTTAAATTAAATTCCATGAATGCATACAAAGATTAATTAAGATGATCTCTGTCCTTCTGTATGGCAATGATGTATTTTTCTTTGCTTGATTTGTAAAACCTACCATAATCTTATGTACTTACTAGTGAATTTTATCTAGTGGTATGTTAATAACTGTTGAACAACCAACTCCCCCACCATTGAAGATATATAATGTAAGTATATACACATACTTGTTATATATTTTATTGACATAAAGCATATGCAGCATGAAATTCATAATGCTAATGAAGTAGGGATACTTTATTTTCAGATAGTCAATTACTTTTCATGTGGATTATTATTGTAAAAACTGCAATGATTTTAGATGAGCTTATTTTCATAGCCCACCTGTTTGCAATGCACATGAGTGCAGTTTCATTATAAATGTTTGTAATACTTTAATTATGTTGACAAATAAGACAAAGGGGTAAGAGGGTCATGGACACTTTAGTTGTACTGAACACAGTAGCTTTGTATATTGTAAACTTTAACATTATTGTAACCATATTATCTGAATTGTAATTTATATGTATATGTGTGCATATATACATGCACATGCATATATATATATATATGTCTGACAAAAGTGAGGAACTGAAGATATCGTATGGAGATAAAGCTGTCGGCTTTATATGGGGTTGACCTCAGTGTGAACAACATATGCCAGGTGGAGCCCTAAGTACCGCCAGAGGTAATCCTTGAGCATTAGTAGTGCTCCCTCCTCACAAAATATATATATTTTTTTAAAACAAAAATGGAAAAGTTTTTTTGACTACCATTCATATGATAATTTTTTGACTACCACTCATAAAATTAATGTGCTGAAAATAGAGTAAAGACCAAACAGGATGGCCTCTCATTATCTGTATTTCAAACCATAATGCCCCAAAGTAGAAAGAGAGTCACTGTCACTGTCATCACAGTGCTCATCGATTTGTTTGAGCGGGCACCAGTAACGTCTCACATTGAGAGACTTATTGTTACTGTTTTTGGCATATCCAATGCACACATGTAGCTTGCCAGGCTCTGCCGTGCGGGCTCCATACTCTCAGTAGCTTACTGGGCTCTCCGAGAGGGGAGCGGAGAAATCGAACACGGTTCGGCTGAGTGAAAGGCGAACGCCCAACCTCTGTGCTATCACTTCAGCCCAGAGAGAGAGAGAGTAAGACAGGAATTATCTGCCATAGAGGCTCGGGGAGGGGTGGGTTTGGTTGGGGGGACACAGGGGACATTGGTGGTAGAAAATGTACGCTGGTGGAGCGATGGGTGTTCGATCACTGTATGTCTGAAACCCAATCATGAAAAATTTGTAATTGTATAACAGAGTTATTCAATTAAAAAAAAGTCAATATCCAACATATGCAAAGCACTTGTAAAGTTAACGACAAAAAGCTTTAGGTGCAGGAGAATAAATAATCCCTGAGCACTTCTGATGTGACCCCAAAACAAAAACAAACAAAATACTCCATGAATTAAGGGGCAGAGAGATAGTACATCAATAGTGTGATTCCTTGCACCTGGCCATCTCAATTTCAATCCTCAGCACCACAGATAGCCCCTTGAATAACATCAATGACTTTTTAATTATAGAAATAGAAGTAAGCACTGAAGACCACCAATTGTGGCTTTAAAAGTAAACTCCATAAATGTTACAAATATAAAACCTCCATGAATGAAGATGTGTGTGTGTGGTTTGAATACACAACCAAAATCAAATTAGTATGAATGGGTAGGACTTACCAGAGACACAAGCCCGAAGACCCATTTCAGAGGTCTGCAGGAGGAGGCTTCCTATAGAAGAATGCCTTCTCAACTCAAGGTGAATGACTTTGCAGATTCTCCACAGCATTTTGCTTTTTATGTTTTTATTTAATGGTGTGACATCCTATGACAATTATCATTATTTTGGGTCCAATTTTCCCTCTGAAGCAGCTTTGACACAGATCAATGCATCTCAGTGTCGTTTTTTATGGCGCTGCAACATCAGAAACTGACAGCTGGAAATCTTAATTGGTCCAGTGACAGAAAATATAATGACTGCTCACAGTAACTTATTTTATGTGACCTTGTGTTTAATTCAAAGGTAAACTTTTTATCTAGCGATGGGAAAGGAGAAAGTGGTAAGCATGAGAGAGGGGCCAGAAAAAGGCCCTTGATTAGGAAAGAAATTGCTACAGGTTTTGGGCACTGTTATCGAACTGGGGTTTAAATGCTTGTCTCAAATAATGGATACCAAGGGTCTCCATTCCCTTTATCAACTGCCGGCCTCTCTGCTGTGTCTGTTATTACAAATGGCAGAAGGCAAACCATGACCCATGGAAGGTTGCCCACAAGTGATCACAGGCCACCAGACAGCGGTATGACAGACAGGCATTTGATCTTACTGATTTGGTCTGGAGTCCAGTGACTTTGACCCACGGGCACATGATTTCTTCTAAGAACACCCAAAGAAACCAGTTCTGCGGGTCCTTTAAAGAAAGAATTTTCTAGAATAAGAGAATTCGATTTGCTCTACTGGGTCAAGCTATTAAAACAATGTTTTAATTGTACAATTGTCAGATAAGAACTGGAGGGTTTTTAATAATCACAGACTGCCTTTCTTTTCTTTCTTTCTATTTTATTATAGATTAGGTGATAGGGTTACAATTGTGTTCCAGTTTGATGCCGACAGATAATGATGCACACAGATACTAATGCACACAGATATTGCCCGCCTCTGCTACCAAGGTGCCCGGGACTCTTTCCCATATCTTTATGTTCGCTAAGATTCACTGTCCTGCCCTGCCCTCTCCTGTCCCATTATTTGTGCTCGAAACCATCCATATGTGTTACCATATTACTTCCTGAAAACATAATCATTCCCCTTCCTCACTTCACTTCCTCCCTCCTAAGCTAGCACTCTCCAGTATGTATTTTAAGAAAGAATAAAATTTTCAACCTCTTTAATTCACCTTCAACAAAGAGGTGACAAAGAAAAGATGACATGACTCGGTGGAAAAATGCTTGGCTGAGGTTGAAAAAGTGTCTCTGAGCTTTATTTTCAAGGCTTGTCTAATTTGCAAGGCATCATAAGAGTTAGAGAGAATATGAATGCTTTGCAGCAACTCTGGTTCAATTCCTGACACTACATGGTCCTCTCAGGTTTGCTGGATGCAACCATGAGCAGTGCAGGGGTGGTCCAAATACTCGACACCTAAAACAGTATCACATACAGCAACATGGCATCCTCTGGCTCCTTAGAACCTCCAGCTCAGTTGGCCAATAATCACTGTAAATCCCCCAGGTTCCCTTAGCACAACTTTGAAACCCCCTTCCTCGATAATTACATAAAGAAATGAATAAATGCACAAAAACTTCAAGTCTCTTTAAAGTTGTGATTGATAATAGTCATAAAACTGAAGGTATTGATGATGATGATGATGCTGATGATTATGATGATGATTATGATGATGATGATAACAAAAATAGTGTCAAAAGTGGCAATTGGATATTTTTCATCTATCAATGTTTTTCTTATTGGGGCAATGAGGTTTCAAACATTATGTGGGCTTCCAGTGTGAAGACATTTAATTCAACATTAGTATATACTGTTTTATACTTGTCACTAGAATTAAGTTTCTATTTATTAGAACTGATAGCTCTTACCAGATTACTCCCTGCACCTTTCCTTGTTGTAACAACTATTTTTCTACTATGTAGCACTGTAGCACTGTCTTCCAGTTGTTCCTTGATTGGCTCCAGCAGGCACCAATAACATATCCATTGTGAGACTTGCTGTTACTGTTTTCGGCATATCAAATATGCCATGGGTAGCTTGCCAGGCTCTGCTATGCAGGCAGATACTCTCGGTAGCTTGCTGGGCTCTCCGAGAGGGATGGAGGAATCAAACCCAGGTCTGCCGTGTGCAAGGCAAACGCCCTACCAGCTGTGCTATGGTTCCAGTCCCATTTGTTACTATAATAGAAATTATATGGTATTTGTTTTTATTCATCACATATATATATATGGTTAAATGCTTTTACCATATAAAATGGTACTGTAATGATATCAAATATGATTGCTTAAGTCAAATATAAGAGAGTTAAAAGACATAGCCTAAAATTTATCTAATTTAAGTAATGTAAGTGAAGGAAGTTTAGATCATGTATCGATGGATGGGAAGGGACCACGTACACTGCAGTGGGGGTGTGATGTGAGTTTGGAAATCAGTGCAATGAACTTGAACACTATTAGTTCAATTATGATGAAAAAAAATTTAAAAAGGAATAAAAAAGACCTGAACTGAAATTGTAGCTCCAATTCTCAAACAACTTGGCAAGTCATCATTTCTTAATCTTCATAAGACATGAGAAGCATTTATTGCCCATCACGATCTACTTTTAGCTTCTCCAAGTTCCTTTCAGATCAGTAACTCCGTATCTTATTCACCATAATGACACCAAGGAGCGGTTCATTCAGCATGTTTCTCCACCAGATGTATCTTAGTTGGCCCAGGTCTCCCAAGATTCAGAGCTAAACTAGATTGTCCTTGGTGTGTGTGTGTATGTGTGTATGTGTGTGTGTATGTGTGCGCGCGCATGCATGATTGCATGTGGAAACACCTTATAAAAACTGGAGACAGAGATGAGAATAAATCTGGGAAAACCACCTTTATCTGCTGTCAGGTGTATATAGACCAGGATATACACCTGACACCAAATAAAAGAGAAAGGGAAAGGAAGGTAGGAGGAAACGTTCTAGATCACCCTTTAGAGTTCCGATGACTGTAAGGACACCCTCAAGACCAAGTTAATTATCAGAGGTCTTCCTTGTCTGAAGTATACTAGCCCACTGTGCCCAGTCTTTATCTAGACATAGCCTGCAGGGAAGGGACGAGCTTGGTTTAAACGTGGCAATTGATTTGTGAGCACAAAAGTTGAGCCCCTTGGCCAGGTAAGTTCTCTGAAGTGGCAGTTTCAGGAGCAGGTGACGAGGTCTTCATGCCTTTACCTTTAAAATCTGAGAGTTTTTTAAACTGTAGTGAACTCATTCAACCCTTTGATTAAAAAATGAACATCTTCATAAAATCTGCTCCAGGTGTGGGAGAGTGTTGACTCTGTTTTCTTCCTCTTCCTCTTCTCTTCATAAGCCATTAATAAGCAAATCTTGCCTGCTAGCTCATCTGTCGTGAATATGAGACTCATCAGAAATTCCCCCAAACATCTATACCTGGTTCTTTAGTCCTTATCCTTTTGTAACACTTAGACTTTGAGAAAATTACCCATTGCTCTAGCAGAAAAAGCCACTAGAACACCTGTCTTATTCCCACCACTGTACTTTCCCCACCCCCCACCCCACCCCCAGGCCCTAAGTAAAGCCATTGTCCATCCTTTGCCTTCCTTGTTCCTCCAACCACTATCAGTAAGACTGCATTTTGGTGATGGAAGGCTCACACCTTGTTTTGTGTAGCAAGTTTTACAGTGGTCTGCCTTGGCTCTTTCACCAGCAGAAAGTCAAAATGAGAAAAGGAATCAAATGAGTCACGCATCGCAATTTGTTCTGAGGATTCTGGTATTATTACTTGACTCTATGTCAGCTTCAGCTCTGCTTGATACCTGAGTCATGATTCAAAGCAGAAATAGATTTATATTTTACCATCTTTGAGGAGAAGATAAACTCTCCCTTAAGTTTTATTGTCTCAAGGTCTTCTACTTCCAGAAATGGAGATCATGATTCACTTCATCATTTCAAGCAGACTTCTTGCCAAAATGTAGTAACTTCTCGAAAAGTCTTGTGACATGAATGAAGGAGCAAATGAGCTTGTTTAAGAAAATTGATATTTCAGAACTGAATCCATCATATTTGCAAATGTGTTTTTTATGTATATTAGAAAAGACACTGCATCAAGTTTTACTATTGCCAAATAACACATATAATGATGAAATCAGTATGTGTGAGAACTGGAAAAAAAATCACATTTGCTAGTTTGATTTCATTGAAAAAAAAAAAAAAACACCAGAATACAGAATTGAAAAAAAGTGATATGAATAGGTAGATAGGAAAGGGCCCTGTGACAATGGAATTCCTGAGAAGTAATAAAACCAATAGCCCTGTCAGCAAAGAGCCCATCTTGCAACCACAGAAACTAAGATCTAAGATTTTACCTGGTGTTGAGGCCCAGAGAAACTGGACCTGCCATCTGCACCCTGCCCTGCTCCCTTTTCCCCTCCCCCAACCCAAGTGCTCCAGCAGAAACCATGACCAAGGAAAGGAATTTCAAATAATTCAAATAATTTCAAATAAGTGGAATTTCCACCACTCCCAACTCTATCCCCTTGGAAATCACCCTAGCAAAAGACTCTTACCTAGCTAGAAAGCCCCACATGGGGCATGTTGGAGAAACCCTATAAAAGCCACCTTGAACAAAGAAAGAGCACACATATGCTGTTTGAGCCCAAATGTGATCTGCCTAATCTCTACAACTAATGAATTCTAGTCTCAGACTTCCTCTATTTTAAAGAAATTTTCTGATAAAATCCTGCTAGTTTCCTTTTTTTCCCCACTTTTATATTGAAAATGAAGGGACACTTTTCTTATTGTCAAGACATAAAAATAGTTCTCTCAAAGTATATGGGTTTTGTCATGGAAATTGTATTTCTGAGTAATGAAAATAAAATGAAATTTTCTGTTTCTCTACACATACAAAAAAAGAAATCCCTGCCCCAAATCTCTAAAATCTACTTGAAATCATGAAAACATGGTGTATTTGCCAGATCAGGCTCATCCCAACCATTTATTTATTCATTTAGCAAATACTGGGCAGTCGCTTGTGGAAAGCATTAATCTGTGTGCTAAGAATATAACAGCACAAAGACATTTCCCTCTGGAGATGATCTAGCGTATATTCTGAAAGAATGTTTCAGCAAGGATTCTGCTCCTCATTGACTATACAACCTAGAGCAAATGTTATAATCTACCTGAGCTTCATTATTTTTGCCTGAGTGAAAGAAGTAAGTATATCCCATTTTGCTTTGCCATTGGAAACCAAAAAAGGTAATGTCAGTTGTGTGCCACATACAATGATACGTGACCCAGGTTGGCATTTGTTGTTCTAAGTTTTAGGTATTTTCATTGCCCTCATTTCAGCCCTATTTTTTTTTCTTTTTCCAAGAGATGCAGTTAACTCTCTTCATATAGTTCATCCACTGCTTACTAAGTTCCATATGCAATGGTATTTCTGTTCCACAATTACTCAAGCTTCCTTTAGTATTTATATCTGACCTTCTATTTAGAAGACCCAGTCTTTTCAACCCCCATAAAGGCCTCCTACTGCCTCTGCATTTGCTTCATTCTTTTCATCTTCTCTCAGTTTAATCTTCATTTGACAAAAATCTTTCCTTAACTTACAGACTTAGTTTTTTTTTTAATACACTTTAACATCCAGTACCATTTACAAATGTTTTAAGGTTCATAATGAAATGAAAACATGAAGGTCCCTATTCAAAAAGCAAATCAAAAGCACTGTGAAGTGTTCTAAATTATCAAGGTTTTCATTTTTTCCCTGACTCAAGGTGCAGTGTTTTTCACTTATTATTTTAGATTTTTCTACATAAACTTTCTACCTAAACTTAATTTTTTTCATTATTAACAAAGGATAAATCTGTGTGTCATGTTCCTCTCTGTATTTCAAATGTTTAAGTTTTGAACATTTTGTAGAACGTTCTAGTTGCACTTTGAATACAATTCTAAAAATTAGCAGTGTGGTTAACCTAATCTTGTTATTCTGGTTTTAAGATTCTTGAGCATTTTGTCTGTATTTAAAGTGACCTTGGGGAGATTCATTGTTAGGAGGGTGGGGTTTCTAGCTGTGTGGTCATTAGTGAGAAGTCTTTGTTCCTTTGTCACCCATTTTCAGTCTGTGATAGGAATTGGTTATTCTAATGCAGTGGCATGACAGATCTCTTTGGTAAATTATAAGACATTTGCTTTTAAGCTCTATACCACATAAATAGTTAACAGCGAATTTTAAGAAATGCATTTGTGGCCTGGTTTTATAATGTTTGCCAACAGTACTCAGTAATTTTAAAGTGTAGATAAAGAACCAGGTTTCTTGGAAAATTGATATTCTACAAAAGTGTTGTTGTAAATACTCAAACAATAGCTACATCTCTAATAAATATTTAACGCAAGTTAATAATTAATAACTACACCATGTTACTCCTCATTGTGAGTAAAATGTTGGTTGTCCTTTAATTATTGAATAAGTACATAATTATAGCTGTGTCATTTTACTTAAATAAAAATAAAAATTATTAGCATTAATTTAATAAATCATTTCCCGATCATTAATTATTTTATGTTCTCCATCTTTTATTGTGCAATCTATTTTAACTGAACATATGAGTTTTGGTTCTGATGTATTTACTTCTTGCCAAAGAAGCAAAATGCTGCACAATCATAACTTAGAGGTTTTTATTTTACTTTTTGATATGTGTAAATCTTATTACAATTCTTTATTTTCAGCTTACTGAAATGGAAAGGAACCATGAATCACTTTACTTTATCGCACGAGTCTTAGTAAAAGTTGTTGGCTGATACGGTGAAGTTCGTATGGTTAGACAGACTTTGAGTAGCTTACTCAGTGTCTCAGATTTCTCTGTCATTATTTCTCTCACTTCTAAAAAAAATTCTAGCTAGAACAGAACCATGTTGCTTTTAGTTGTCAGTGTACCTACCTTCTTGTTTGTTTTTGCATTCCTTTGCGTTTCACTGGCTAGGACTTCTTTTCATTCCACTAGAATCTGAGCCATATAGGAAGGAGGCAATATGAAATGGGGAGCACTCTCATAGCACTATTGTTTCTGCCCATGGTCTTATTTCATGCTGCCATAGACTTCATATATAACAGGATTTTAAATATAAAATTATTTATAATTCCAAGACATCATACAGTGAACCTTAAGTCTGTGAACTTTCTGAATATGTGATTTCATGTGAATATCCGGGTCCTAAAACTGGTATCACGTTGAATATCCTACAGGTTTTTATTGTCTCTGAAGTTTTCATAATATTTGTAGAAACAAATTTATGAGATCATCTATTCATGCTATAACCACAATCGATACAAGTACAGGTGTTTCATATTTCCTACTCACCTGTCCTCAGCAAGTATGAGTTTTATACATAGGTTGATATATAAAATACATGAAAATCTTTTGGATCAAAGTTTTAGGTAATGGCAAAGTTAAAAATAGGAGTGGAAATCATTGTATAGAATTAAGAATCCACAAATACATTCCATCATTCTCATTTCCCACCTCCTTGAAGTTATGTTTCACTTGTAATTTTTTATGTTCTGCTTGATCAAGCTTTAGCCATAAATAGAATCAGTAAGAGTTCTATCTATGCAAAAGAAAATTCCTTGTCCTATATGTGCGTATGTCAGTGACAGTACCACTCACATTGATAAAAGGGGAAATGCTGCCCACTTCATTAATAACAGCTTTCCACAATACTCAGCTTCCAAGAAGAAACATTTCCACAATTTTTGCAGGTCTTATTTTATTAGCCATGCAAAGCAAAATAACACTTCATTTAACTATGTCAAAACCAATAGAGGCTCTCTACTATTTACTTCCTTTTGTATAAATTTTAATGCATTTTTAATTCCACCCCACTGGTTAGTAAACCAACCATTACAGTTACCGCTGCTCTATAATGCATTTCAGTCATTTCTAATAAACTCAGACTTGAAGATGGCTTATCATTATCTCTATAAGCTACTGGAAATGGATTCTCCTCTTAAACTGCTGGGTCCTGCAAAACTCTAACTAATAAAAGTGGACTTGGAAACACTTTACATACAAACAAAATGGTTGAAATTTAGCCAAATAGAATGTTCAGCAAAATCTGTAATCTCACATTCTGACCTTCTTGCAGAAATTACTCATTTAAATGACAATTGTTCTGCCCCTGTACTTGTTGTCTTTCTTTTGCAGACACTGTCACTGTCATCCGTTGTTCATCGATTTGCTCAAGCGGGCACCAGTAATGTCTCCATAGTGAGACTTGTTGCTACTGTTTTTGGCATATTGAATATGCCATGGGTAGCTTGCCAGGCTCTGCTGTGTGGGCAAGATACTCTCAGTAGCTTGCTGGGCTCTCTGAGAGGGGAGGAGGAATCAAACCCAGGTCAGCTGCATGCAAGGCAAATGCCCTACCCACTGTGCTATCGTTCCAGCTAAACCCTCTTTATATGTCTTCATATAATTTTACAGTTATAAAATTTTCATTAAGTTTAAAATGGGATGTTATATTTTAAAGTAAACATCCTTTTATTACTTTGAACTGAAAAATTCCACACATAAAATTTGATACATTTAAGACTGGAGAAACTGTACAGCAGATAGGACTTGCCTTGCATGAAGCTGACCCGAATTCAATGCCTGGCATCCCATATGGGCCCCTGAGCACTGCCAACAGTAATTCTTGTGTACAGAGCCAGGAGTAACTCCTGACTATAGTTGGGTGTGACCCAAAACAACAATAAATAAAATGGTAGATTAATATGTGGAAAGTCAAAGGGATAGATAAATGTAATCCTTATAGTTCACAGTATCCTGTAAATAACAATGAGAATTAGGCATATAATTATTATATTTTAAATATCACAAAATACATGTTTTATGTGAATCAATATATGTCATACCATCCAAAGTACTAACAAAATCTAGTCTTTGCCACTCAAACATAATTTAGCATTCCTGAAAACTGATATTTGTTTTAAATAGCGTCTAGGTGGTGTTGTTCTACATAGGCAGGACATAACTAAACAATGGAATATCATTTAGTAAATATCAAGAAGTCTTTTGACAGGAAAATTAAATTTAGGCTCAGTAACTTGAGCAAGTCATTTTACTTTCTAGAATCTTTCTGATTTGAAAACAACATTTATGCATTCACACGTTAGATATGTGACTAAAATGATAGACTATGTATATACCATAAAAATACTTAGCTAATATTCCCCAGGAAAGAAAAAAAAATGTGAAAGGCTTCTAGAAAATTAAATCAAGGTTTTTCTAAGCAAAGGATACTTAAATTGCAACATTGGACAAAGCAAAAGATTTCCATGTGTTCAAGATGATAAATCTAGGACTGGAGAGATGCTACAGGGGTGACGGTTTATGTCTTGCCAGGGGCTGACTCCAGTTCATTCCTCAGCAACAGAGTGCCCCGAGCATCCTAGCATCATAGTATGCAGTCCCAGAGGCCCCTGAGCTCTGTGAGGCTGACTCGGGTAACCTCCAACATCACTGCACCCCACAGAACCGCTTCCTGAGTCTCACATTGAATCGTCTGCCTGATTGGCTAACACTAATGGGGATCCTAGGTCTCCAGGGCACTGTGCACTCCTTGGGATGCCCCCTCTCTCTCAATGGTAATTCTATATGAAGAGGAAAGTTGAAAAAAAAAAAAGAAAGACCTAGGCAAGTATGCAGTGCAGTTTTATGGCTGAATATAGTACATGTTTGAATGCTGTACATGCTCTGTCTCTCATTTAATGGCCTCACAAGGACATTTGATCCAAATATCACCATGTCAGTCAGTGCGGCTTTCTCTGACTCTTTTCAATACGCCTTTTCGTGAAGAACAGACCACTTCCAGCTGCATCTTTCACCATGACACTTCACACACTATATTATTCGTTTGTGATTCTATTCGTGTCAATTAGTTCAATTTTCTTTGAAACAGTATTCCTGGCTTTTGGATACAACCCAGTGTATTGATGTGTTCTAAGTAGGTATTGAATTGAACTGAATTAGAATTATATTTAAAAAAATGTGGTAGCAAAATGTATTGGAAATGGATATAACAATTCTTGAGTGCCCATGTTTAAAGTATTAAAATTCTCTGAAGCTCCATTTTTTCAGAGTCTAATACAAACAGTAAATTATTTCTATACTGAGTACAACGGGCTGGAGTGATAGCACAGCAGTTGGGCTTTCGCCTTTCACTCAGCCAACCTGTGTTCAATTCCTCCGCCCCTCTCAGAGAGCCCAGCAAGCTACCTAGAGTATGGAGCCTGCATGGCAGAGCCTGGCAAGCTACCCATGCGTATTGGATATGCCCAAAACAGTAACAATAAGTCTCCCAATGAGAGACGTTACTGGTGCCCGCTCAAAGAAATCGATGAGCAACGGGATGACAGTGACTGAGTACAATGTTAAATGGAAAGTATAATTAACTTAATATAGTTTTCAAAACACCTTAGTGACAGAGGCAGTACTTTTATTTCCATGGTGGAGGACTAGTGTTTCTGGGCCTGGATTAGAATCAGAATGAGCCAATGGTCAAGTCAGAATTTCAACCCTGACTGATGCATTAGTTTGCATGCACATGGCTTGCGTGTGCAAGGAATGATTTTAGTCTGAGATAATGCGTGCCCGATCCCTACATTGCCAAGTACTGCCCTGATGACCTCCAACCCCATGGAGTCCAAGCAGTCTCACATCCTTGGGTTTAGTATTGAATTGTTCAGAGCAATAGACAGAAATACTGCAAAAAGTTTGCCGATGGGGAAACCTACACACTGCTTGGGACCCCTACTCCCAAAATAAATAAACCCAAGAAACAAGCAAACAAAAAACCTTGAACCCTTATAACATGACTTCAGGGTAGATGCTCTTAGCTACTTTGCAGATCTACACTCATCAGGAAATGAAATTTGGTTCAAATGATTCAAATGGGTGATGCATAGCCAAATGCCTCAACTTGAAGATAATCCTAACTGGGAATTCAACAAAACCCTAATATTATGGTGATGAAAGTAACAGAATAAAAAAGAAGATATATTTGTTCTTTGTAGAATGAGAAAAAGTGTTAAATTATTCCACGTGGAAAGAAAAGAAGACATAGATGTTAAAGACTCTAGGAAGGATATTTATTTTATTCCAAAACTATAAAACAGGAAATAATCAAGTTCAATAAGGGAAATAAAAATTCCCTATGATCAGTAGTATAACTTACTTATCACTTAGAAATTAAAAAAGTGTAGTTGTAACATTATTTTGTGATTTCCATTCTTTTTGAAGAAAAAGGAGCTATAGTATATACAATAAAACTTAATGTATGCCTTTGTTGTCATGTGTACCTTTATTTGTATTTGTATATTATAGATATTTTTATTTTCAAGAAAAAATTATAACTTATTTTTCTGTTGGGGTCACATCTAGCAATGCTCAGGAGTTACTCCTGGTTTGCACTCAGGAATTATTTCCGGCAGTGCTCTGAAGACCATATGGGATGCTGGGGATCAAGTCCAGGTGGCTACAAGAAATGCAAATGCACTACCTGCTGTATGCTCATTCTGGCCTCAAAATTAGGAGTTAAGGAAAATAAGCAGCATATGTTAAAGTTGCTTTTGATCAAGATTTAAAATGAAAGATAGAATGTTTATTGAAATATGCTTTAAAAGTGAACAGTCTAACGTCAAAATATAAAGGTGCTTAGTATTAGTTCTCAATGGATAATCAAATCAATCCATTAGAGAAATTTATTATCCATATTTTAGGGCTTAAGAGAGTATTTAATTTCCATAAACATGTTTTCTCATTTTAAAATGAAGAGCAATAGTTAGACTGTTCTCTGAGGGCTATTGTTAGAATTAAATGATATTGTACAAGTGAAATTTTTGTGCATCACATCCACAACATACTGCTTAGCCTTATTATATTACTCATATTAATTTTGAGTTTTATCAAATGCCCTAACAGTCTGTGTTTCAAACAAAAAATATGAGTCATTATTTACTGAGACTGACTATACTCTGAATGTATGATATATGTTTACTGAGACTGAACATAAAAATATTGTTTTATAACCATCATTACTGGCTTCTTAAATTCTCTTTCTTAGAATCTGCCACATTTAACTTTTTCTTTTGATTGGAAGTAGAAAAAAAAATAGCAACGTATTTGTATACTTTTATACTGAAGATTTATATTGTGTACTATCCATCTAGCTTTTTGAGTTTGATGTGTAAAAACTGAATATGTAAAAACTGAAAACTGTAATCTTGACAAAGAAGAAGGAGGGTTTGAGGAAATAGTACAGTTTTAACTACTCAGGACCCATGACTTCCCATCCCCAGAGCACTGCTTAGTTTAGTTTTAGAGGCCCCCCAAGTCCTGGTGAAGGGTCACTATGGTCCTTTGCACCACAGGGCCAGACAACATGTATCCTTGTGCTATAACATTTAACCATCCAGCTCAGTCTCTGTGATTTGTGGGGATTTGCTTTGGGCCCATAGAGCACTGTTTAGGATTCCCAGTCCAGAAAAAAAAAGAAAGAAAGAAATGTGTTCTAAAGAAGTAGACTTTTAACCTGCTTAGATACTGAAATGCATAGAAATGTGTTGTTTTTGTCTAAAGCAATCGGATAGAATTTTTTAATGACATACATTTTGATTTGTTTAATTCCATCTTAAACTCTGGGAACAGTTTTACTACATCAGAACATTACAGTGTAAATTAAAAAGACTATAAAATCACAGTTCTGTGAATACAACTCTACAAAAATAAAATAAATACTTGAACTAAGTAAGCTTGCGTGACATTTTCTGAGTTCCAGTAATAATGTTTTATATTTTATTTTAATGATCAAAATATTTAACAATAAAAATGTAGACACATATATAGGGAAATAATATAAGCTAAAGTCAGTAGTATCAATGTGTTTCCCCTAAAAAATGGTACTCATTTTTTGTAGTTGGAAAATATAATACTATTGTCAATGGATACTTTTCCATATGAGGCTAACTTCTAAACCAGAACACAGAAGTAATAAAGGGGATGGAAAGTTCTACTTAAGAGTAAGACAAGATTATGTGGTTTTAATTGCAATACTTAAAAAAAAAGATAGAGAGGTGATATTTTCCTGTGGGTATAATAAGAATCAATGGTGATATGTAGTTGCCAAGACAGTTAATTGGACTTGGACTATGTTAACAGCAAAATTATCTCCAGAGAAACAAGATGACATTTCCTTCCTCTTTAAAATGGAGAAACAACACCTAGATTAGTAGATTCCATTCCGTTTTCTCTAGCCTAGAAATGCACAATGTCATGTTCGAGATTTTGCCACCAGAACCGCAATCAAGAGCCAGACTAATTATTTCCTTCTCGTACCTTAATACCCAAGAATTCAAAACTAGCAACCCTTTTTTTCATTCAAGCGTAAAGGAGAAATGTTATCTTCACAAAGAAGATGACAAAAGACATCAACTACTTAGTAGTAATCTAAACATGCTATTTGATACTAGAAATTTGAATGATCAGTAGGGTATCTGCTGGACATAGGTACTTCAAATTTTCTTAGTCTGAATTAGGAGGAGTTATAAATGTAAGACACACACTCAATTTTGAAGATGGAATATTAAACTATAAAATATTGCATGTGCAATTTTATATTAATTACAGGTTGAATAGTGGTCTATGATAATCGAGTTAACTAAAACATTTAAATTAATCTTAGCTCTTTCCTTTTAGTTTTATAATGTGACTAGTAAGTTTTTGAATATATATTTAATATTTAACTCACATAATGCTTCTACTACACAATGTTCCTCTTTTAATTTGTTTTTTTGGGTCACACCCCAAACCAGGCAGTTCTCAGGATTTACTCCTTGCTCTTTGTTCAGGAATCACTCCTGGTGGGTTCAGGGGACCATGTGGGATGCCCAAGATCAAACCTGTACCAGCCATATACAAGGCAAGTTCTTACCTGCTGTACTATTTCTCCAGCCTAGGGGGACATCATTTTTTATAGTATACATATATTTTAATTTTTTTTCAAATCACTGTAAGACCCTTACAAAGCTGTTCATAATTAGGTTTCAGTCAAAGTGTTCCAACACCCATCCCCCACACCAGTGAACCTTTCCCAGAACCTCCTGTGTTCCCAATTTCCCTGCCATCACCACCCACCCCACCCCAACATGTCTCTATGGCTGGCACGTCTCTCTCTCTCTCTCTCTCCCTTTTGGGCATGGTGATTTGAAATCCAAATACCAAAAGGATAGCCTTTCAGTGGATATTCCTTTACCTACGTTCAACCCTCAGTTCTTGTCCAGCATGATCATTTCCAGCTATTATTGTCATACTGGTCCCTTCTCTACCTATCCTTCATTCCACAAATATTTATGATTGATTCCAATCATTGACCAACCCTCCTAGCCCGTGTTTACTATAGTCTTTGAATATTAGTCTTCTACTATAATTTTTTAATAATACCACAAAAATAATGCAGCCATTTTCTCTCTCTCCATATGTATATGTATATATACATATATATGTATATCATAGTCATCATCATCCCATTGATCATCAAACTTCTCGAGCAGTCTCAGTAACATCTACATTCATCCTAGCCCTGAAATTTTAGAAACTTCTCTTCTTTCTTTCCAATGGTGCCACATTGGAGGCTCTTTCAAGGTGAGGGGAATGAGATCCATCAATGTTTGGGCATATGAATACGCCATGGGGAGTTTGTGAGACTCTCCCATGTGGGCAGGAAACTCTAGGTAGCTTTCCAGGTTCTTCCAGAGGGAGAACTAGGCCATCCTCCCTCTCTCTCTCTCTCTCTCTCTCTCTCTCTATATATATATATATATATATACATATATTCTCTCTCTCTATATATATATTCCTCTCCTTCTGATCAATTGACTCAGCATGATACTTTCTATGTCCATCCATTTATAAGCAAATTTCATATCTCCATTTTTTTCTGACAGTTGTGTATTATTCTATTGTGTAGATGTACCATAACCATAATTTCTTTATCCAGTCATCTGTTTTGGGGGGGCGGGGTGGTCAGTTTGATTTTTTTATTGTTTGGGGGCCAAACGCAGTGATGCTCAGGGATCACTGTTTGTGGTATTCAGGGGATGATATGTGTTACAAGGTATTAAACCAAGCTCAGAGGCATGAGAGGCATGGATGTTAACCACTGTGAACTCTGTCTAGTTCCTTAAACTATATTTTAAATTAATACACTTTTCAGTGTTTTCAGGATTTTTTGGTTTTTTCCTTTTATGCACTTTAGCTATTATAGCTATAGAATGTGTGACTTGATTACACGATCTTATATTTCATCTGTTAATAAACAAGTCTTGATCATTAATGGATTCTTTATATGAATTGAATTTGCTAGCAAAATTGGTTTAGATTGTCAACCATATTTCAAGGTTAAATATAAAAGCATGTCAAGCTATTAATTTTGTGTTGCTGTTGTTGGTTTGAATGATGTAGGTAGTTGAAAATGGAGCAGGAGATTAAATTAATTTCTGTTGTGGCCTTAGCTCAGCTTTTCTCTATGTGTAATGTGACTATGACATTTGTCCTCATTCTGGGAGAAAATGGAGGAACCTCATCAGAATAAATGACCAGTCCTCATTAACCTGATGATTTTCAGGGAGATTTCCTTTGATTCCATGCAGTGAAACATTATCTTCCTGAAGAATGAATTTAGCAATGAGAAATTCAAAACTGAATGTGCATCATGCTAAATCAATCAAATCAGCCTTTTCAAGGACAAAAAGGAGAACAATAGAGTACATTCCAACAGCTGACAGAGAAATCAAAATCTCTGAGCTAGAGTTGACCCCAAATATTTCCAAAGGATGTTGAAGAGCATTCTCAATTCACGTGACCTGCACATCAACAACTTTGGTCCAAAGAATAGGAGAAATATAGCAGTTTTAATTTTCTTATTTATGAAATTCCATGTTGCACATTTATTCATTGAGACTTGATTATAAGATTTTTCTTACAATGTCTCCAAGGAGTTAAATCTCAGTTGCAAAACATTAAGTTTAAAAGCTTTATGAATGCTTTGTGGAAGATATGATGGGAATGACTTTGAAGATAAGCAGTAAAGAAATAAATATAATCCACAACTATCACCATATTTGTGTCTTTTATTGCACACATTCGTATTCATTTTCAATAGAGGGATGTTACAGCTTAAATTGATTTTCTATATTTTTTAAAAAATTTAGTTCTCATAAAATTGTGATGTTACTCATGACTTTGTTTTAAGGCATGCAATGCTTCAACACCAATCTATTCACCAGTCTTCACATCCCTCCATCAGCTTCCCCATCCCCACCTCCACTTGCTTTCACTTACAAATCCGCTTCTACAAGAGGTGAAGAGGTGCAAGATATATATATATATATACATATATATGTATATATAAAGAGAGAGAAATAGAGAGATGTAGATAGATATCTATATCTCTTTATATAGAGAGAAATATATGTTTTGCTCTGTAGTTTACAGTACCATTGCTGATAGGGTTTCATATACAACATTTTACCATCTTTCATCACCACCTCCTCCTGCTCCCAGTTGAATGCTTCTCTCTACCGTAGGCATTGTCCTCCCTGCCCCCATTCTACCCCTCATCCTTGTCAAGTGGCAGATTTTCTATTGAATGCCAGTTCTTATGTTCTTTGGTCCCATTGTTTTTTGTTACTTCTTCAGTTACTACCATTTTTGTGGTACATTTTTTAGTTGGAGAAAGTGATGACTCCCATCTTCTTTTTCTCAAGGATTGTTTTAGTTGTTCATTCAGAGCCCTGGGTCCCGGAACCCGGGGCTGAGATCTCCGAGCCTGCTCAGATCGGGACTGGGTCTCCACCAACCAGACCTCCAATTTTCCAGTGGCTTGGCAGTCACATCTAGAATCTGCCCCCGGCACCATGTAATCCCATCAATGGCCACGATCCAAAGAATATATAAAACAAAGCTCCTGGAAGTGCGTGTCCCCAAAGAGGCCTCACAACCTCTTATAATCTAGTGCAATGATGTGCCTAAAGCAACACACATGTGTTTGGTTTTAATATACTTGCTTGTATTCTCTGATATACATTCTCTGTCCCTCTAGGAGAGCCCGGCAAGCTGCCGAGAGTATCCTGCTCACATGGACGAGCCTGGCAAGCTCCCCATGGCATATTCAATATGCCAAATACAGTAACAATGACAGGTCTCATTCCTTTGACCCTAAAAGAGCTTCCAATCATTGGGAAATACAAGTAAGGAGAGGCTGCTGAAATCTCAGGGATGGTTCGAATGTCAATGTTACTGGTGCCCGCTTGAGCAAATCGATCAACAACGGGATTATAGTGATACAGTGATTCATTCAGAGAGGGGTGCTATTGTTTCATATAAATTTCAGAAGTGTTTGATCTATTTCTTTGAAAAGTGTCATGAGTACCCATATACGGACTGGAATAAATCTGTACAATGATTTAGGGATTATCACCATCTTGATGATAAAAATCTTCCCAATCCAAGAGCCAGGGATGAGTTTCCATTTCCTCATATCCTCTTTTATTTCTTGAAATAGTGTTTTGTAGTTATCTTTGTGTACGTCTTTCACCTCTTTAATTAAGCTTTCAAGGTACTTGATTGTATAAGTCACAAGTGTGACTAAGATTGTTTTATAATACGTCTCTTCTCTTTCATTGTTTGCACATTGGAAATCCATGGACTTTTGCATATTAATTTTTGAAGCCTATCACTTTAGTACACAAGTCCACTGTTTCTAGAAACTTTTTAGTATAGTTTTGGGGGTTTTCTAAGAATAGTATCATATAATCTGCAAATAGTGAGAGTTTAACTTTTTCCTTCCCTATCTTGATCCCCTTAGTATCTTCTTCTTGTCTAATTGCTATGGTAAGTACTTCCAGTACTATACTGAAGAGATGTGGTGAGAATGAGCAACCATATCCTGTGCCTAATCTTAAAGTGAAGACTTTTAGTTTCTCCACATTAAGTGCAATGTTTTCTGTGGAATTTTGGTAGAAGGTTTTGACAATGTTGAAGACAGTTTGTTCAATTCCCATTTTGTTAAAATTTTTACCATAAAAGGGTGCTGGATCTTGCCAAGTGCTTTCTCTGTGTCTATTGATGTGATCATATGATTTTAATTTTTCTTCTATTGATATGGTATATTGCATTGATTAAATTGCATATATTCAACCCTTCCTGAATCCCTGGGAATCTAGTAAGTCATGATCTATTATCTTTTTGATGAGTTGATTATTTTGATTATTCTATTTGTTAGTACTTTGTTTAAGACTTTTTACATCTGTGTTCACCTGCAATGTTGACTTATAATTTGTGGTATTGCTGTTACTTTTGTTATCAGGGTGTGTTTGTTTTATAGGAACTGATTAGGACTTTTCTGTTTCTTCAGTTTTCTGGAATGATTTTTTATATTTTTGGGATAGACATTCAAAATTGGCCAGCTATAGTAGTGTTTATCATTTTTAACCTGTGGGTATACAGGATATAGATTCTAAGGTGGACACAGGTGAAATTCAGATAAATGGTGGTGGGGGTGGAGGGCAATCATGTAGCTAAGAGACCAAAGTGGAAAACTGAGGGTTATAGGAAGAGAATGATTTTGGAAAGTTTGGAAAGGGTCAACAGTCTGGAAAAGTTGGGGAATCTAAATTATAATAACTAACTTTTTTTTATCAGTAACCTTGATATACATTAGTTGTTCTAACAGTGAAATTATTTCTTATAATTAATGCTTAATACCTAATCATAGGTAAATCATAATTATAGGTCAACCTTTCCTTCTAATTTAAAAGTATTCAAATATATTTTTATTATTATATATTATGGTTGTAGAAAACATGCATTCTAGAGATTTTGAACAATACTAAAACAAAACAAAATAACTAAGCTTTATATGTTTAGCTGGGCTGGGATAGTGCAGCAAGTAGGGTGTTCGCCTTGTATGTGGTATACCTGGGTTCGATTCCTCCATCCCTCTCGGAGAGCCCGGCAAGCTACCAAGAGTATCTCACCCACATGGCAGCATGGCAGAGCCTGACAAGCTACCCGTGGCGTATTTGATATGCCAAAAACAGTAACAACAAGTCTCACAATAGATGTTACTGCTCGAGCAAATCAGTGAGCAACAAGACCACAGTGACGCTGGTGTTTGGCTATATATTTTCAGATTTCTTTTCCTGCTTTCAGACTAACTTATTTGACTTTTAAATATAATGTCCAATGCAGAATATGCATCACACTCTCTTTTAGATATATAATGATAAATTAATCCTTTCTTGTGACTTTACAGAATTTATTATTTAACCACATAGACAAACTGAAGCGAAATAGCTGTCTTATGCTTCAGTGGAGTAGGCAGGACATGATAGTCATGCAAGGTAAAATTGCCTCGATTTGCAAAACAGAAAATGTTCTTTCAATTAAAAAATAAAAAAATAATGCCTTGTGAGACGGTAGATCTAGTAATTGTAGACTCAATAGAGAGTAGACTGGGCACTTGCCTTACAGCCTGCTAACTCTGGTTTGAATCTGAAGCAATACATATGGTCCCTCAATCACTACCAGGGGATCACTGAAAATTTTTAAACGAGGCGATAGTTTTTCACATATGAGTTATAGAATATACATTTAACTACAGGGAAGGTTAATAGAGAAGAAGATAATACCATACAGGAGAAAGTGACATTGTTTCACACCCACACAAATCAGGTTAGAGATACTTGCGGGGTAGGGTATAGAAGTAAGACTTATGATAAGTAAATAGTTCACTTATGAGTCATAATATTTATTTATGAAGTAGAATTTCAGTGTAAATTCTATTTCCACTGAATAGAATGTTTAAAGTCTAAATAGAAAGTTTAAAAGAGAAAGAAGAGTCACAGTACCTGGCATGGCAACTTGAAAGAAGGCCTTTTCTCATTTCATCCACAGATTCAGTACAAATTTAGGAATCACCACAAGTCTCATAGCTTCAATAACCATCTTTTATTAGGTAACTCTATCAATTGGGCAGGGCTCAGCCTAACCGTATTTTCATTTCAGCAGCACCATGAGCTATCTGTGGGTAACCCAGAATTCTAAGAGTGACTATTTGTGAACTTTTCTCACAAGAACATGCTGGCCTGAATTTTTCTATCAGTCAGCAGTTTATTTTAGGTTTATTCACATTATGACTAGAGTCCTGAAACAGAATATATGGGCTATACACAAGCTCATTTAAATTCTCTGATTCATTTCTCTATCCATTTGTCTCACTGAACAATGCAAGGAAAGCACATGGCAAATTCAATAAATTTGGGAGAGAACTATGAATACCTTGAGAGCTTTTATTATAAGGTTATGTTTTGGTATATATAGGATACCATGTATAGCATACAGTGGAAAAATTTCAGTGGACTTGAATTTCAGATTTAAAATATACAGAATTCCTGGGAACCAAATCCATGTAATTCTGAGCCTTACTTCTCTGTGGGACTTTCTTTTCTACATCCATGACAATTGAACTTGATTAGTTCTATGTCTTTCCCTCTTTGAGTTTAATGATACAAATTGATTATTATTTTTTCATTAGTATACATGAAAGACCACTTTGGAACTTGAACTGTCAGATTTGGTTTCTTTCAAATAGAAGAGGTGTTTGGGGTGGGGGGCATTATCTGTGTTTTTTTTTTCTGTTCTCATTTGTGATTTCATAATTTGGCACCAATAGCCAAATTATGATATTCCACATTTTCCTTATGTCAATGTTTATTTGTCTTTAGAAATTAGTGTTTAGGCTGTTAGTCAGCACATAAATGATCTTGCTCTGGTTGTTTTCAATTAAAAGATCTAGACAAATGGCAACTTTGAAAATGTTCTTTGTGTCTTATGCCTAGGGGCAGTATACTAAAGATAACTCTTTTCTAGGGTATAGTTGTCACCTTTTTATTAATTTTAATAATTTTTGACTAACTTGTTTGTCCTAAGATTACATATTAACTCTCGTCTCATTGTGATACCAGCTGTCTTGGAGACACATGCTGCTATACTACCCATATAGCACAGTGAGAAGTGAACCACAGGTCAGGAAATTATGTAAAAATTATAGCTACGAGAATAATGAACAGTAAAAAAAAATCTTGAAGTCATTCATCGGATCAAATGAAATAATTTCCAGAAAATGTAAGCTCATTGGACAAGGCATCTGGTGAAAAAGGCATACTAGTTGAAACTCACATTCAAGTTCAAATTCATCACAATCAGGTTGGAGTAAGGTCATGATATTTCCTGTCACTGTCACTGTCATCCCGTTGCTCATTGATTTGTTCGAGCGGGCACCAGTAACATCTCTCATTGAGAGACTTATTGTTAGTGTTTTTGGCATATCCAATACACACGGGTAGCTTGCCAGGCTCTGCTGCTCGGGCTCGATACTCTCGGTAGCTTGCTGGGCTCTCCAAGAGGGGCGGAGGAATCAAACTCGGGTCGGCCGCATGAAAGGCGAATGCCCGACCGTTGTGCTATCACTCCAGCCCATGATATTTCCTACTACTAATAAATTATTTCTAGAAAAATTTGCATAAATGCTTCTGTCAAAGGCATTGAAAGTAGACTGATGATGATGTGGTATACTTACCCTTGTTCTTCTAGATATGTCTTCCATCAACTATTTGAAGAAATTCTTCCCATCTTCCACAAACCTTTCATTCAATATCTATAAAAATAATAGAAAACAGGTTTCACTTTGAAGGATTTCTCTAATGTTTTAAATGTGGAAAATGCTTGATATTGAATACATGATATAACAGATTTTATTAATGTTAATTCTTTCCATGGGAGTCTCTTGGTGGACAGTTCCACAACAAAATTGACAAATAATATTCAATCAACAGTTTTGCCTGACCAATGTCGCAGTTGTCCTAAAATTCCAAATGGGATTAGACCACCATCTCCTTCATGTGAAATTCTACTTCATGGAGCAGGGAGAAAGGGCTGTGAAGTTTAAGAAGAGAATTCCCAGAACGAACACCAACTGTTTGGCACTATTGCGGTAATATGGGAAGATGCCGTCGTTGAGAACATTGTCGAGGAATACAATCAACAATATGTTCCATAACAGTGCAAGGAACATTGAGAGAGAAAAACCCACAAAAAGTCAGAGAGAGAATGCCACAAAAAAGATCCTGTCTTCGAAAACTCTTGAGCTCATTTGCCAATGTGGTTTGGCGCAAGCCTCAGGGAATCACAAGGTAACGTCCGAGCTCTCAAAGCTGTGCAGAGAAACGATAAAAGAAGACTTCAAAGAGAGAAGATCAGTAGTGTTGGCCAATGTGGCAAAATCCGGGAAAAGTATTAGCAATGCCCACCTCTCCTTCGCCAACTATAAGACCAAGATGACTGCCCTCCGACGTCCTGATGGATCTACTACATCTTCCAGATGGGCAATGGAAAAGGTTATCCATGACTTCTACTTGGATCTCTTCAATAGCCACATCCACCTGCCCACATACCAAATTCCACAGGATGGATATGTCATTCCCAACATTCTCCCTTCCAAAATCCGGCATGCTATTTTGTTGGTAAAGAAGCGTACAGCACCTGGTCCAGACAAGGTCAGACCCAAACACCTAAAGGATCTGCCACCAGTACTCGTCAATACACTGGCTCAGCTCTTCACATGCTACCTGTCTGAATACAAGGTTCTGTCTCAATGGAAAACCAGCAGGATCATTCTGTTGTACAAGAAGGGAGACATCCTCAGCATTGGCAACTATTACTCAGTCTGCCTGTTGTCTGTTGTCTATAAGTTATTCACTCAAGTCCTAACTAGGATCGGCAGAACACTAGATAAAAGATAACCATGCGAGCAAGCCAGGTTCTGAAAAGGATTCAGCATGATTGACCATATCCACACGGTGACCAAGCTCATTGAGGTTTTGCGAGAGCTCAAGATGCCATCTGTCAAATATTTATTGATTTAAAGAAGGCCTTTGAAGGTATTCAAACTCAGTGCATGAAAATGCTCCATGAGCTGTATTACAGATTCACCACCAGGATTTTACCATTCTACAAGAGAATGGTCATCAAAGTAAACACAGCCGTTTGGTAGGGTGATTCCATTTCACGGAAACTCTTCAGTGCCACCCTCAAGAATGTCATGTGGTGACAGAAATGGGAAGGAATGAGAGTAAAGATAGATTGTCGGCAACTACACCTCTGCTTCACTGATGACATCGTTCTCATAACACCAAACATTAGCCAAGTGGCACAAATGCTGGCCAACTTCGACACTGTGAATGTGGAAAGGTCAGATTGCAGCTAAATCTCACGAAGACAATGTTCATGAGAAATGGACTAGTCCCTGACATTCCATTTGTTCTCAATGGAACGAATATATCCAAATGCAGCAGTTATGTGTACCTAGGTTGAGAACTCAATTCAATGAATGACCTGGTACCTGAGCTGCACAGGAGAACGAGAGCGGTGTGGAATGCCATTAAGAGTGTCAAGTAAGTTGTTTAGAGGATGAAGAACCTCTGGCTCTGGGCACATCTTTCCACTATTCTTCCTGCACTAACATATGCCTCAGAGAGCTGGGCCTTATGAAAACAGGATAAGAATGCTATTTGGGTTTCAAGAAGGAATCAAAATAGCTATGCTTAGAATATAATATTTCACTCCAGTGAGAAAAGGAATCCAGAGTTCCGACCTCTGTCAATGATTGAGAATCAGGGATGGTGTCTCCTTTGCCAAGGCATCAAAAATCAGATGGGCCGGACACATAATGCAAATTGGAGATGACTGCTGGACTAGTGCTGTTACCGACTGGATTCCACGGGACATCAAAAGAATGCCTGGCCGCCCACCTCGAGATGATCAGACTTTTTTGTCAATGAATGGTTTGAGGCTCCTTGTGTTTCTGGAGTGAGCAAATGCCATTGGGATACACTAGCACTTGACAGGGATGAATGGAGACGTTACTGGCACCCACTCAAATAAATTGCTGAGCAATGGGATGATGAGTGACAAGTGACAAGTTCTCTCCAATATCTTTTATGTGCATCAATTGTTTGTCTCATTTAGAATCATCTTTTATTGCATAATATTTGACATTGGGTCTATTTTGGTAAGATTACTAAGATTCCCCTGCCCCTGCAGCAGGCTGTCTTCACCAGGTCCCCTTCGGAGGGGAGCGGGTTGAGCTTCCCTCCTGGCCCCAAGCAGAGCCCCGGTAGCTGAAAACCTCCAGCCACAGCCGTGCTCAAGGCCACTCTCCACATGCTTGGACAAGCCTCACCCTTAAAGCAACTAAGAGAGGAACCCAGGTATGAGAGACCTGTGGCTGAGATCTCCAAACCTGCTCAGATCGGGCCTAGGCCTCCTTCACCCAGATCTCCCATTTTCCAGTAATTTGGCAGTCACACCCACAAACTCCCCCTGATGCAATGTAATCTCATCAATGGCCAAGATAACAGACTATAAAACAAAGCTCCCAGAAGAGAGCAATGCATTTTTTCCTGGGCCTGGCAGCTGCATTCATGGCTGCATGACCTCTTTTTTTTTATTTTAATTTTTAAATTTATTTATTTATTTATTTTCCTGCAAGGCAGAACTGGCAAGCTACCCATGCCACATTTGATATGCCAAAAGCAGTAACAACAGAAAAAAAATGTGCTCTTCGTGTTTCCTGAAGTGAGCAGACACCATTGTGCTACGTTAGCATGAGACAGGGACAAATGAAGAACTTACTGGAACGTGCCTGAGCAAATCAATGAACAATGGAATGACAGTGATTCAGTGATACAGTGAACTAAGTTTTAGTGACCCTAATTTGTCAACTGTGGAAGCAACTTCTTAGAATATTACTAGATGCCTTCCCCCACATACATATCTGAGAGCACTTTTTTCTGAGAAAATTGATGATTGGAATATTTCATTGGTCAATGGAGACTGTTTCACTTCCACTTTCAATTTCATGAGTGAACTCTGTTTTCCTAAATCTTTTTTTTCTTCTTTTAAATGTCAATAAACTAGATATGCCTAGCCAAATTTACTGGGCTATTATAAAGATCAAATAAATATTTTGAAAACAACAAATATAATTGAGCTACAAAAATAGGTGCAATTATTGAAATATTTAGAACATTTTATAAATGTTTAAAAGTATGAATTGAATTCTAAACACCTATAAAAGTAGGTTATAATTCAATACTAAAAAATCTTGCATTGTCAAATAGAGAAAAATAGGGAAGAAATAATAAAATCATTTGGGTTTGTCATTTGTGTCTGAAGATTCATATTGTTTCAGTACTATATGTAAGAGAGTACATTGAATGTGATTTCTGTTCTTTTTTCTTTTCTCATGTGAAATTATTTATTTTTTTCCAAGTCCTGTGGGCACTCAAATTTCAGTAGCAAATGCTTAGTTGTTATATTTCCTTCACTTTCAAGCTCCCTGTCGTTTAAAAAATATTTTAGGTTTTCAATTCTTATCTGAAGTCTACAAATGTATAGATAATTTTATAAGAAAACATATCTTATATGTATTATATCCAGGTTGGTACTGATACCATAACCAATAAGAGAGGGTGACTTATAAACACAAAAAACAGCTCTGTGAATTATCAGGTTATATATATATGTATATATATATCTATCTCTTCATATTTTAAATAATATTTTTACAACCTTTCTTCATTTCATCCCTCTCCCTTCCTGCCAGAAAATATGCATGTGCTTTGGGCTGTGGAGAGTAAAATACCCGCGTGGCATATTCCCCAGTCAGAAGAAATGGGCTGTCTGTCTTGTTTTAGATTTGATGAGCTCCCAATTTGTGGTGGTTTCATTTCGATTTCATTACTGGGCAACCAGAATGAATTGACAGAGAAAGCAATCAAGCAATGATGCACCCGCTGGAACCTCTAATATGAAATGTTGGCTGCTTCTGTCAACACAGTCAATTACCAAAGGTACTCAAAGGGTAAGTGATAGTCCAAACAAGCCACATGGTTCCGTGGACCACATCCTGCATACCTATTAGTAAATGTAGAGCAGACACAGAAAAGCAGACTGCTTTGTCACTCTAGTATTTCATGCCAAAGCCCTAATATTCTGTCTGGACAGTGTTCTCTAAGTGCAGATATTTGTGAAAGAGAACTCTGTGTGTGTGTTGTTGGAGGGGGGGGGTAGAAACAGTCCTTATGGAAAGGAGGCAAAGAGAGAGAGAAGGAAAAAGAGCAAAGAGAGATGGAGGGAGAAAAAGAAATATAGAGATATTGATTCTATGATATATGAAAGAAACCCAGGTGTGTGGGACCCAGGGCTGAGACCTCCAAGGCTAATCGGATCAGGACTGGGGCTCTTCTGCTCAGATTCCCCATTTTCCAGTAGCTAAGCAGTCACACCTAGGGACTGCCCGAGTGCCATGTAATCCCACCAACGGTCAACATCCAGAGACTGTAAAACCAAGCTCCTGGAAGAGAGCATTGCAGAGTCTCTTGCCCCCATGCCTGGCTGTCTTTCCCAAATCCCCTTGAGGGGGGTGGGCTTCAGTTTCCCTCCCCTCCCCGAGCAGAGCTCTTGCAGCCAAAGACCTCCGGAGCCTAGCCACAGCCATGCTCAAGTCCCCTCTCCACATGTTTGGACGAGTCTCATGCATGAAGGAACCGGCAGAGGAATCCAGGTGTGTGGGACCCGGGACCGAGACCTCCAAGGCTGCTTGAATTGGGACTGGGCCTCTTCTGCCCAGATTCCCCATTTTCCAGGGAGCGCACAAGGATTCATGTGGTGGTAGGGATGGAACCTCGACCTCCTGCATGCAATATATCTACATGTGTATATATATATATATATATATATATACACATATATATGCATATATATATGTGTATATATATATTGCAGACTATTGAGTAACATTTCTAGTGAGGAAAAAATCTTCTTTTAAAGGGGGTTGAAGGAGAACACACCCACACACATACACAAACACACAACACGCACAAACTCACATTCACACACACACACACACACACACACACACACACACGGTGCTCAGGGGCCATGTCCGGCTCTGTACTTGGAGTGCTACTCCTCGCTCTATTCTCAGGGATGTCACATGTCAGGATTTGAACCAGGCTCACAGTTGCAGACAACCTTCTTAATCTTTGTACTATCTCAGAAGTACAGATCTTGACTCAGAAAAATCTGTCGGGTCAGGATAACCTTGCCTATCAACTGATCTTTCCTTGTGCCACCATTTGAGATTTAAATAAATAAAGCGAAAAATGTACTCTTATTTATAGGACTAATTGATTTATGACTTGCCAAGAGCTAAAGTTAAGCATCAACTTAGGAAATATTTATTAAGCACTTGTTCTGTATAGGTATTATATGCTAATGAAGATACAGACATGAAAATGTTTATAATAGTTCTCAGCCTGTAATTTATAATTTGGAAGGGGAGAAAAAAATGAAGACTTTTTTTTTTTTTTTTTTTTGCTTTTTGGGTCACACCTGGTGATGCACAGGGGTTACTCCTGGCTCTGCACTCAGGAATTACCCCTGGCCATGCTCAGGGGACCATATGGGATGCTGGGATTTGAACCCGGGTCAGCCGCGTGCAAGGCAAACGCCCTACCCGCTGTGCTATCTCTCCAGCCCCCAAAAATGAAGACTTTTGAGTCACTATAGTACAAGGCAAAGTAAGGAGATACTAATGAAAGGAAGCTTCAATTTACCCTTGTGAGTTACTATGAGCAGTCCAATTTTTTGAGTGCCCCATCCTACACTTTTTACTTCCTATGAATTCCTGGGCTTTTACTGTTAACCAGGTAATTAACAATTGTCTAATATAAAATTCTGCCCCAGAGGTTAGGCTTACCTGGAGGCTAAGATAATGGGTAAATGGCCAGAGAAGGACCATTGACTTTCACTAATGTTTTTGTCAATTGGTAAGAAATACAAAGAGCTCAATTTTCATTAAAATGATCTGCATAACAAAACCTTGATCTTTAAATTCTCTGCATTCTCTGTAACACAAAGACCCAACTTTCCTATAACAACTCCCGTCCCCCCCAAAAAAGTGCCATATGTAGCTTAACCCTATCCTAAGTCCCTCCTCACATGGGGAGTACCTTTTCCTTTTGTTCTACTTTCCAGCAAACTTTTATACTTTCTAACTCTTAGTCCGAACACCTTGATTACTCAATATTTTTATTCTTGAAAATATTAAAGAACTTGGAAACTGTGGACCAACACAGTGACCTCCTGCCACTTCTACTGCATCACCATCAGACTTCCCAGTCCAATTTTTGAAATCATGAAGGTTTTAGAAGTAAAAGCCAAAACGAAGAGTTCAACATGTGTATGATTTTCCCAGAGACATTGTAAAGGCAATGATTACTCTTCCACAATTTATGTAATAGTGGGGTGACTTAAAAGCATGGAAAATATAAAAAGTACATGGACATTCTGAACGGCTGGCAATTCATTCGTGAATGAATGGCTAGAGTTAGCTCTAAATAGCTAGAGCTGGAAGTGGAAAGGTAGACAAAGAATGCATCCCAATTGATAAGAGTTATAGTTTTTAATCAGAAAGAAATGAAGAGACCTTGAAGGGTTTTCTTTTTTTTTTTTAATTGAATCACCAAGTGGAGGGTTACATAGTTCTCAGAATTATGTCAGTTATACAATACTCAAACACCCTTCCCTTCACCAGTGCCCATCTTCCATCACCAACCCCCCCCAGTATATCTGCCGCCCCCTCCCACCTCCCCAGTCCCCACCCTTGTATGTGATAAGTTTCACTTCGTTTACGCTTTATCTCGATTACATTCCATGTTTCAACACACAACTCACTACCGTTGCTGGGGTTTCCCCCCAAAAAGAAAAACAGTCCTATTGCCAAGGAAGCATTTGATAGTTCTCCATTGCTAAGAATATAGAGATATTAAGTCCCGCTGTTTGTTACATAACTTTTCTTTTTCCCCCTTGCCCCGCGTCACCGAGTTCACGCCTGTTTAGTAATCGCCACGCTGTCTGACAAAGGGAAAAAAACCGAAAAGGATGGTTATTTCCCGTCATCAGCCGGCGTGGGGCTCTGGCTTAGTTGATAGTCTAGTAGAGTGTCTGCAAGCAGTTTCTGGAACCGAAGGTCTTGCACTGGTATCGGCTCCGGCTCGAGATTCCACCAGCGTCCCACTGTTCCATGTACATAATTTTTCCCCTTATATCCCATTCCCACGCCAACAGAGACCTTGAAGGGTTTTCGATTGTTAAGTGGTGTGGTCAGAAAACCATAGTAAAATCTAATGATCTCTAAGTAGCAACGCATGGGCTTGTGTCTGCTCACGCACGTACACTCACACTCTGACTTCCAATAAAATATCTGTGAAAACAGGTAGAGGAAAGCACCACTGTAGAACTCAGAATTGTGTATCAGAAATGGAGATTTTATTTTTAATATGGGTTTTGAAATTTTGGTAACAAATGATTGTGCAGCAGACACCATGGTGATAAGCTAGTCAGGGGAAAACTTTTCTTACAGTGTGCATAGTTGGTGCGAGCGTGTTGTCCTCTGAATAATAATGTATCTGAGGGAGCTCTAAGGCATCAGGAAATCATATTTTACCCTCAAGGAGTATTCTCCTGGAAAAGGCATGCCAGTTTTATTCTATTTTTCTGTAAATCTGAAGCTAACTTAGATCTAGTGCATCTATAGGAAACACCAATTTTCAGATGTAATATCTTGGAATAAACTTGAAGCAATTTTTTTTGTTTTTTTTAAAGGAATTTCCAACACACTGGGAATTTATTTTATCCCATGTAATTCTATTTTTTCATCTAAAATGCCCTCTGTATGTCAATTTTCCATGCATTTGCAATGACGGGATGTGGCCTCAGAGTTTTTCCTTGTTTTCTACTTACTAGGCTAAACTGTCCCGCTTTACGTGACTGACTCCATTTTGTTTTATTAGAAGTAAAAATTGATTACTATAGACATGAGCACATGCTATTACCCTGCACTTTCTGATAGACACTGCTGGTTCTTTCTAACCCCCCTCAATCTTGAATACTTTTCTCTTTTTTAATTAAATTTTACTTTTTTATTAAGACCCCATGATAAACAAAGTTATTCGCAGCTGTGTTTTAAGCATACCATGTTAACTTCCTCCTACCAGTGTCCCTAGTTTTCTCCCACCCTTACACTCCCCATCCTTTGCTGCCTCCTTGACAGGTACAGTTTTAAGTTTGGTTATTGCAATTTGAATCTCCCGCTTTCTTTGTTGACTTTCCAGTTTTGGCATATTGGTATACCACTATAATTTACCATTGATGTACTTGATGTCCTTGATCCCTTCACCCATTATTTCTATACCACTTCTTCTTGCAGGGTACTTTTGTCTGAATGAACACTTGCCTGTTCCAGAGTTTGCTTCTAACCCAGGAATCTCTTGCTTGAAGATGTCTTTTAAGTTCTAACTTTAATAAGTAAAGTAGCTTTTGTTGCCAGTGTATAATTGGAGGTTTGTAATGAGATAGAATGTTCAGAAACTGCATCAGTTTCTGGAAAAGGAACTTTCTTGGAAGTCAAAAGAATGTGCACCAAAGAAATATTTTACAATCATTGACAGCAATGATGCTGATGGCATTATGTTGATTTGGGGGATGGCTGGTTAGTGGATGAGATCCAATCCTCCTTTATTTCGTATGATGTTATTTGTGTGTTAACCAGAATTAGCACAAAAGTATTTCAGTTAGCATACAGTTGGAGCTAAATAACCTAGGGCTTTTCATCTCCATTTATCTGTGTCTTGATTACATATTTAAGCTTGATTTAAACTTCTGCAGCTGGTACTTAGTTTGACCATGATGCTTTGTAATCCAGGGCATATAGTCAATCTTTAGAGGAAACAGAGGATAGAAATAATCAAAAGACAGGCTACATTCCAGGGAATCAGAATTAAAGTACAGCAGGTAAGGTGTCTGCCTTAAATGCTGCCTACCTAGATTCGCTACCCAGCACCCCATGTGGTCTCCTGAGCATGACCAGGAACTGTCCCTGAGTGCAGAGTCAACACTAAGCTGAGTGCAACCAGGTGTGCAGACCTCTCAAAAATGTATAAATAAATAAGACTACACGTCATTAACAAATTTCCATTATTAGGTACACTGTGAGGTATATTCATTTGCTCAACAAAGGTCAACCAGCTTGAGCATAAAAACAACCGTTTAGCAAGTTCTTACTATGTGCCATTCTAAACTCCAGTTCTGACCTAGGCAAGCACATGATGAAGTTCAGAGAGCTTACATCCCTTTGGTAAAATAGATGATGTGACAGTAGTAAATTAAACTTGTTAGGATATGATATGCATCATAAATATAATAAAAACACACAAGCTGGCTTCTACTTTTCTAAATGCTTTCTCCTAGGTATTTATTTTAAATTTTATTCAAGATTATAACATATCCTTTGCATGTTATGTTGTTTTATTGCTAGATGCTGAGCTAACATTAGTAGTTTCTAACAAATAAATGTCTACATTATAATAATTTATCCATAATCTATAATTGGCTTTTGATTGAGTTATTGGAGGTCACAGCTGGCAGTACTCAGGAATTACTCCTAGCTCTACACTTAGGAATCACTTCTGGTGGTGCTCAAGGAATCTTATGGATGCTGATATCGATCCCAGGTTGGCCATGAGAGAGGAAAACGCCCTACCTGCTGTACTATTGCTCCAACTCCAAAATACCTACTTGTTTACAAGTCCAATCACTTGTCACTTTTGTCACTTTTCATCCCATTGCTCATCAATTTGCTTGAGCGGGGGCCAGTAACATCACCATCCATCCCTGTTGTGTACTAGTGTAGTCCAATGCTGTCTACTTGCTCCAGGAACATGAAGAGCCTCAAAACTTTCATTCAGGGTCTTGACGAAGAATTCTGACCATCTCATAGGTGGATGGCCAGGCATTCTTTTGACATCCCGTGGAATCCAGTCCATAAGAGCTCTAGTCCTGCAGTCGTCTCCAAATATCATTACATGTCTGGCCCATCTGATTTTCGACACCTTAGCAAATGAGACAGCATCCCTGATTCTCAATCATTGATAGACATTGGAACTCTGGATTCCTTCTCTCACATGAGTGAAATGGGATACTCTAAGCATAGCTCTTTCAATTCCTCTTTGGGAGACCTGATAGCTGTTCTCCCAAACAGGAGAGACTTTCGTAGCAAACAGGTCTCTGAGGTGTATGTTAGTGCAGGAAGAATGATGCAGTCAAAAAGATATGCCTGAAGCCAGAGGTTTTTCATCATCTTAACCACTTATTTGACACTCTTGAAGGCATTCCATGCCACTCTTTTCCTCCTGCAAAGCTATGGTGGCAAGTTCGTCATGTTGAGTTCTCCACCTAGGTACACATAACTGCTACATTCAGAGATGTTCCTTCTGTTGAGAGCAAATGTAATATCAGGAACTAGTGCGTTTTCCATGAACATTGTCTTTGTGAGATTCAGCTGCAGTGTGACCTTGCCACACTCATAGTTGAAGTTGGCCAGGATTTGTGCTTCTTGGCTAATGTTTGGTGTTATTAGAACAATTTCATCAACGAAGCAGAGGTGGTATAGTTGCTGACCGTCTATCTTCACTCCCATTCCTTCCCATTCCAGTCAACTCATGATGTTCTCAAGGGTGGCACTGAAGAGTTTTAGTGAAATGGTGTTGTCCTGCCGAACCCCTCTCTTTACATTGATGATCACTTCCTTGTAGAATGGTGAGATCCTGGTGGTGAATCTAATACAGCTCATGGAGGATCCTGATATTTGAACACCCTGTTTGACTAGGGCTTCGATGACCGCTTCAGTCTTAGCAGAATCAAAGGCCTTCTTTAAATTGATGAACGTTACACATACCGGCATCTTGAACTCTCGTGAAACCTCAATGAGCTTGGTCATCGTGTGAATATGGTTCATCGTGCTGAATCCTTTTCGGAACCCGGCTTGCTTGCATAGTTGTCTTTCATCGAGTGTTCTGCCAATTATATTCAGGATGACTCGAGTGAACAACTTGTAGGCAAGTACAATAACAATTCAAAAATATTATTTTAAAGCTTCAAATTATTTATTTTCCACATTACACATATATTTTATAACCATCTGTATAATTTAGTCTATGTTGCACTGTAGCACTGTCATCCCATGGTTCATCGATTTGCTCGAGAGGGCACCAGTAATGTCTCCATTGTGAGACTTGTTGTTACTGTTTTTAGCATATGGAATACGCTAGGGCGAGCTTGCCAGGCTCTGCCATGTGGCCGCATACTCTCGGTAGCCTGCTGGGCTTTCCAAGAGGAATGGAGGAATCAAACCTGGGTCAGCCACGTGCAAGGTAAATGCCATGTGCTACGTTCAAGTCCTATGTCTATGTAGATACCTTAATTGTCCTAACATCTATTTTTAAATAGTCATATCACATCCCAATACAAATTCATTTTCCAAAGAAATTAAACTATTTGATTGTTTTTTATATCAGGACTAAGAAGTCATTATTTTTCTATAATATTGTCAATCATGGTATTTGAATATAATTTATTTCTTTAAAATGTGTTTTCTAGGTTTGCGGCCATAGAACTGAAGGCAATGCACCTGCCTTGTGCATAGTTTAGATCCCATTCACCCAATATGTCCCTCCAGGGTGATCCCTGAGCACAGAACCAAGAATAAGTCTCAACAGGGAGTGGGAATACCTGCCTACAAGAAGGTATAGCCCAAAACACTTTTTTTTATTATGTTTGCATGATTTTTTTTGCTCTTTTTTGGGGTAACAGACAGCGATGCAGAGGGGTCACTCCTGGCTCTGCACTCAGGAATTATCCCTGGTGGGACTCAGGGGACCATATTGGATGCTGCGAATCAAACCCGGGTCGGCTGCATGCAAGGCAAATGCCCTACCCACTGTGCTATCACTCCATCCCCGGTTGCATGATTTTAAATAGGACACCTACTTATGTTCTATGTATAGTTTCTCTGAACCACACTCCACCAACATCAAGTGTCAGCATCCTTCTGCCACTGCCCTCAGGTTTCTTCTTGAGAAGAGCGATTTTAGCAAAATGGTAATTTGCGATCAAAAAAGTACAAAACCCTTTAGCAAGCTAGGAGGAAACAAACATTTTTTAATCGGATAGAGCATAACCATAAGCCCCGTGCATGCATGTCATATTCTGTGTTAAGTGCTGAGATTTGAAGGCCATTTTTTGTTTTAAAACAAAAGAATTGTGATGTACAAAGTTATTGATATTTGAGCTTTTATAGTTGTCTAGGACTTTTCCCACCACTGGTGTTATCTTCCTTCTAACTCTGTTCCCAAGTGCACACCATCCCCATTCTGCCACCTTGGCAACTTAACAGGTACATTCTGGAGTTTGGTTATAGTTTGGGTCTTCTATTTGCCGTGTTGCTGACTCTAGTTTGCTTTTATTTCCAGGTGCCACACCCAGCTGTGCTCAGAGTCTTTTCAGTTTGGGGGCCACACCTGGCTGTGTTCTGGGCTTCCTTCTGTCTTTGAACTCAGGGTTCATTCTGGGTAGGGCTTGGGAGACCATACGGAGTGCTGGGGACTGAACCTCGGTCAGTTCCATGCAAGTCAAATGCCCTGCCCAATGTCCTATAGTCCCTAGTAATGTTTTCTTAAGACCATTTAGGCTATTTTCCCCCTCTTACCATCCTGGCCACATGCTGCTCATTCTGAGCCTGAAGCAAAGAGATATTTGAATTGAAGTGTTTCACTCTTTCTAAGGTTGGACCTTATTCCCAGCTGTTCTGAAGTCAAAGAAATGCCCCTGTCGGGAATGTGCCATTTTCTTTCCCATCCCTATCTGACTTTTGAATTTGGCTACAGAGTGGCAAATGAGATCTCATTGTGCTTATGTCCGGCAGTAATGGAGAGTTGTTAGCATCTATACAGAGGGTTCCATTACTCAGAACGGTAAATTTCACGTCTCTTTTACTTTCTTCCCTTTCACTTTACTTCACATTTGATGTTTAGGATGACTGCCAGTAATATTCTATCATCCCATATGTTTTGCTTAATTACACTATTTCCTGAATTCATTTTTTAAAGTTAAAATTTTTCCCCACCTCGTCATCAAAACATTATGAATACGTTCTGTCACGCTGAGATTAGAAGATAAAAACCTCCTTTAAAATTATATCCATTTGAAATGTTTCCAGAGTTTGGGTAGAGAATGATAAATCATCCTGATTATTTAAATCTGTGTTATAAATCACAGAATATCAGAATCTTCTGGTACATGGAATTGAGTTACTGTAATCTAAATGTCAAGTCCAATGAAATCCTAGCAAAGTTTCGCTGTCTTTCAGAGTTGAAGTATATTTTTCAATCTCTACTGTGTAAAAGTTTATGTTATTATTTCTCACTTTACCCTATCCATAGTTTATGGATCAATATAAAAAAAATCTTATCTTATTAATACTTATACTGAATATTAAGATGCATTATAACTCAAACAGAATGCCCTCTGGGGAATCTGATACTAATTTTACATTTTTATGTCTTTGACAAATCATAAAATTTATTTAGCCCACTAAGATGTGTTTACATAAAGATTATTAAAATTGTTTTTCAAAGGAAGTGACATTTTCTTCAAAAAAAGTCACAGGTTATTTTTTTTATTTATTTTTGGTCACTTGATAAAAAGGATGATCAACTAGTTCCTATTACCAAGCTGTATACATGATCAGATGTCTAATTTTTCTTATGTATTTCTAAATTATATATTCCTATACATTCGCTAATCTTTTCAAATATGTCTTTTTATTTTAATCTATATCAAATACTTTTGAATTTTCTTTCTTATCATTCCTTATATACTCAGAACCCATTTCATTTGGATAACTAAAAGAACACCTCTGAAGACAAAGTATGAGTATTTATAAGGCAATAAACAAAGAGTTAGAATCGTTATGTAAGAGTAGCAGAATCATGACATTTATTTGGAAGTAAATTGTATAATAAAGAGAATGGGGAAAGAAGTCATAAAAGGGAGTAATCTCAGGGGCCTGAAAAATAGTACACTGGGTAGGGCACTTGCTTTGCACGCAGTCAACTCAGTCTACATACGCAGCACCCTCAAGCCCCAGAAAATGAACCAAGCAAACAAAAAGTACTGCTTCCATCAGAATATGAGCTAGAATCCAGTTTCTGAGCCCTAACAATGATCAGTTATAGTACCTGGGTATAGACCCAGAAATTTGTATTTTAATAAGCATATCAGAGAACTCTTAAGCAATTGAAACCTTAGCTCACACATAAACATACTGAAATCTAGGTTAGAGAAAATACAAACTCAGAAAAGTTAAATAATATGTTCAATGTTATACATAGTCATAGTCATGGGCTATTTAAGTCCCCAGACAAGTGTTTTGTTCCCAATGCACTGTTTTTTCCACAATGCCATACTGGCTGTAATCAGGGTTTTTGGCTTTGGTATGTAATTATAATCCATCTTTATGCTCTCCAGTTAGAAAAAGTTTTCAGTTTGAGCAAAGCAACTGGTTGAGAACCTGGTCCCCAGAAGAGATTTGGGGGCTATGTTACAGGATCTCAAAAATTAAGAGCCAGGAAGTTGCTATCACATGTCTTAGGGTTAATCTTTTAAAAAAGCAATTCTAAATGTTCATTACCAGTTATTTATGCACAAGAGAAATGTCTTGGTGTTTAAGATATTTTAATTGTATAGAAGAATGATTCTCAGGCATGGCTGATTAAAAATATAGTTCTCATAGGTTCATTTTTGTTTGGGCTTTAGACTATCACTTATGAAGAATAAGAAATTGAAATATGAAAGACTGTTAACCATCTGCATCCTATTACTTTAGACTTGTAATCAACATATAAGGAAGAAAACACTGTTTCATTAGGTCAATAGTTATATAATCAGTAAAGTCTCAAGGTTACCAGTAAGTCCATCAGGATCGATGGAAGATGCATTTTAGAAGGAAATGGATATAGTATAAAAGTGTAATTCCCAAAGACATAGTTTCAGAGTCAGAGAGATAGTGTAGCAGGTAGGGTGCTTACCTTGCTTGTAGCAGACCCAGGTTCAATTGAGGCATCACATAAGTTTCTCTGACCCTGCTGGGACTGATACCTGAGGGAAATCCCGCATTAATCTCTGTGCACCATCACATGTGGTCACCCCCCAAAAAACAAGCAAACCTCGTAGTCTCATATAAAGATTACGCTCCTCTATTACAGGGAGTAGTAAAATCCATTTGATAGAGGAATTATTGCTAAAACATAAGTTACTGCTTCTCTCTTCTTCCCCATATTACCCATTGTATTTTTCTTCTCTTAGCTTTTTTTCTTTCTACTCTCTACCTGCTTAATAATAATAGGTAAAAATGTCAAGAGGATGCATTATAATTAGGGCTACTTTTGGTTTTTTTGAGGTAAAGTTGAATCCAGATTTAAAATGAATAAAAATAGTCACCTGTGGTGGGTTCAGTTATTTTATCTGAGAGATACAGAGAAAACCTGATCAGGGATCTGAGAACAGCTATTGACAGACTATTTAGAAGAGCATCTATGGTGGGAGGGGGGAGGGGATGAACAAGTAACTCTTAGGAGATTTATCTCCTGTTTCACCAGTTCTTCAGCTCCTAGCCATCACCAAGTTATTCATTTATCCTATCCCCTTGAAGATAATTCTTAACTGAAGGTCAATGGTTTGTCCTGTTCTTGTAGGAGAAAAAGGTTATTCTGCCAGGAAGATTCATTATCTACATTTAAATAACAGTTGTGTTCTTCCTCTAACAGAAAAGGACGTGACTGGGCCCAGGGTAACTTATTTTTTATTTTAGTGTACTTTATCATCTGTGGTCTTCATAGTCTCAAATATTGCAGAATACTAGAGCAATGGAGACCAACTTCATACTTCCCCCGTTTTAACTATCTATACCTATACCTAATATATATATGTACAGGATAATCAAGTCATCAATATTGCCATGTTTCCATTTTTATCTAGTTTCTCTTTCCATTTTGCTTATCATTATTCTCTTGCAACTCTTCAGGGTACTGCCTATGACAGGAAAGTATAAATCCACATTTCAGCTCTGATCCAGTCTTTCATATTTTCATGGAGTCATATATGAATCTAGATCCTGTTGTCATATGTCTGTAACAGCCATAACATTTCATTTCAGTTTCTCTCAGATTTGTCTGGAGAATCCCTAATCAAATCCCTTAAACCCCTCGTTCTGTATGCTTTGGGTTGGGGGACAGAAGGTATAGCCCTGAGCACATGTAATCTCAATCCTTTTTGACAGGTACAGTGTAGAATTCATTAAAGGGCTGAAACATCCTGTCATATTAATCAACATTGCAATTCTCTTTTCACTCAGGTTGTGATATTATTCTTTGGGTCTTGTTTGTTATTGCTGAAGGTTCAGAGTCAATCTTCACATATTTGAAATTAAATACCCTTCTGTCCTCAACATTGCTGTCTTCTTTTTCTCCAAAGAGTTATTACATTGGCTTTTATTTTTCTCTTGTTTCTGGCTTGGATTCTGCCTTTTAAATTGTTCATTCAAGAGAGAATTTATAGTTGAAATATTGCGGTGGAATCAAAGCATAGTACATTCTTAATGTGTCAATACTAATTTCAGTTTCTTCATACATTTTCAGTGCCTCTTTAAAGAGCCTGTTCTCCTAATCTGAGTTCACAGACAAAATTTTGTTGATATACCTTAATCTATCTAAAAATGACATGAAATGAAATCATTTAGTTCAAAACAAACATTATACATAATCTTTTATACAGAAGCTCATGAAATATTCATAATTATTTTGAAGTTTACATTTTCATTTATCCTTGGAAGAATTCAATCCCTATTAACTAATTATGAATAGCAGTGTGAGACCTGTGTGTTCTGGAAATAGATTATAATACCTTGTCTTTGCATTATTTCAGGTCTACAATATTTCAATAATAAACCCACCACCAGTGTCAGCAATTTTCTACCAATGATCCAAAACTGTTCCTACACCACCCTTTTTCCATATCAAACTCATTTTTAGTTATTCTGTGTGGGATAAACATATGGTATAAATGACTTTGATGTGGGCAATTACCTTAAGTCCCCTGATAAGTGCTCCTCTGTTATCTCCAATCTGTCTCTTCGTTTTCATTCACTGCATTTCCCCCCTTAGATTTTCTTATTTCTGTAAGCCAGGGCCTAAGGTTTGCCTACATTGATTCTTTCTATCCCCTTGTCAAACTACTCTATATACCATAAATTAGTCACTGTCACTGTCATCCCGTTGCTCATAGATTTGCTCTAGTGGGCACCAGTAATGTCTCCATTGTGAGACTTGTTACTGTTTTTGGCATATCAAATGTGCCATGGGTAGCTTGCCAGGCTCTGCCATGTGGGCGGGATACTCTCAGTAGGTTGCCGGACTCTCCAAGAGGGACGAAGGAATTGAACACAGGTCTGCTGCACGCAAGGCAAATGCCCTACCCATTGTACTATTGCCCCAGTCAAGATAAATTAGTAAGGACATCTATTATTTGTTTTGTTTCTCTATGACTTTGCTTAACCTGACAGTCTTCAGTTTTATCCAAGCTGCTGTGAAGTTCATGATGAAAACTAATTTTTAATTTATTTTAACTGATTGATTAATTTTTAATTTTGGGGGGGGAGACTTTTGGGCTAGATGCCAAGGTTCTCAGGATTTATTCTGGGTTTTATACTCAATTTATTTTGTATACGAAAATAAAGGCACAGGAGATGGAACCAATTTTTATGTGTGAAAGGCCAATAATTTACCACCTGTACTTTTTCAGTCCTGATTAATTTTTATCTTAATTGATGATTTTAGAGCATTTTTATATACAAAGAAAATATTGGTTAGAATCTATAGAGTTACCTTATGCACCTTTTCCCATACACAAAGTTTCACTATTGTTGACATCTTGTATTAATGTGAATACAATTACAAAATAATGTTCTTCCTTTAGGTTTGGGGAATCACATTCAGTTGGGCTCAGGTGCCATTCTGAGTCACTCCCAGAGGTACTGGCAGAGCCACATATGCTAGGGATCAAACTTAGGGTTCCCACACCAAAGCTTGAGCTCCAGTGCTTTCAGCTATATCCCTTGGCTCCCAAAGTTTGCATTTATTTTGTGTACGTGTGCGTATGTGTGGCAAGGGCAAGCTCTCTAGAAGTTCTGGGTGTCACAAGGGACTACACAGCAGAACTAAACAGACCCCGTGACACTGAGGATGTGACCTGAGACCCTGTGCATGCCATGCGTGCAAACTTTTCAGTCTTCTCCCCACTGTAAAATTGTTTTTAATGTTCTCTATTACTGTTTAATACATGAATTTTCATCAGGTAGTTGAGATAAGATCTGGAGCCATATCACAACAGATATTGCATTTGCCTTGCACACGGCTGACCAGGGTTGGATTCCTCCGTCCCTCTCAGAGAGCCCGGCAAGTTACAAAGAGTATCTCGCCCACGAGGCAGAGCCTGGCAAGCTACTCTTGGCATATTGATATGCCAAAAACAGTAACAACAAGTCTCACTTGGAGACGTTACTGGTGCCCGCTTCAGCAAATTGATGAGCAATGGGATGACAGTGATAAAGTTGAGATAAATTTTAAGTTTTGAGAAATAACTAATTTTTCAAATCTCCTTTTTAAGATATATGTCTTAAATTATATCTATATCTGTACATATACATAAATATATGCATATATACATACAAATGTGTATATATATTATATATATGCTTCTTTGCGTGCCATACCCAGCATTTATCAGGGCTTACTCTTTGCTCTGTTCTGAAAGATCACTTCTGGTGGAGCTTGGAGAACTATATAGGGTCCTGGGGATTGAACTTGAGCAAGGAGTATATAAATCAAGCGTCCTACCTGCTTTACTATCTCTAAGACTTGAAATATTTACAATTTTTCTGATACTGTGAATGACTCATGAGCTTTGACTCCTAAATCTATGTTGAATCCAGTTAACTTAGTTTGACACTCAAAATTTAGTAAAATTCCTTGTTTTATTTAAGGAGACATGTTTGATGCTTCTGAAATGGTCTTGAACAGCTAAACATTGACAGTGTGATATCTAAATTAATGCCAACCTTACTGATCAGAGTTTATTTGCTTTACTTTGTGAACAGAGATTATTCATGGCAAGAGCTGATGTGTTTTGATTTTTCAACGTGTCAGTTATAAGATCAGCCTGGCTATTTTAACCTTGTGATAGCTCTCTGTAAATAAAGGCACAAATTATAAATGTTAATTAATACCATTATAAATTGTCATTTAAGTGCCTTTGATTCCGTAAAAGATATAATGACCCCAAGTTCCAAAAAGACAGTAGGGGTGAGTTCTCTTTCCAGCAGTATAAGAGAGTGATTTCTTTGAAAAAGGGAGTTGTTTGATTTTGCTCATATAGAAGGAAACTTCCTTACTCACCTGCATGTTTGAAAACTTATCCTTCTCCTAATTGCACACCTGTCCCAGTCATCTGGAGGAAGTTCTTGCTGAAATACCAACAAATAGACATTACTGAAACACAGAGCATATTAGTGTGGCATAATCTGATTTTTTTAATTATATGAGTCACCATGTTTTACCTTCCTATTAAAGATAGGGCTTCATTGTATTTTGCATATGAAAGTGTCACTCTGTCACTCTTTCTGTAATTGTCCACAGGCAAGAGAAATTAAAAGTATATGGAGTGGTTTTCTGTAGGACGCTTGCAACTGGTGGTGGAAATGAGGGGGCAGGGGATAGATCAGGGGAGGAAGAACTATGACAGTGCTCACTCTGGAATATTACGGAGTACGGAAAGAAGGTAAAAAAGTTCTTGCCATTGAGGCAGGATGGACGCAGAAGGGAAACTGTAGGACATTGGTGAAGGGAAGTGAACTGGAGCGATTGGGTTGGAAAATTAAATTATAATTAATTAATTAAGCCTAAGATTAAAAAATAAAAACTATAATTTTGTAATTCACAGTGATTCAATAAAGAAATAAATATTTTTAAATGATAGGGATTCATACATAAAGCTTTCCAACACCATATTCTTCACACCGAGGTCTAGTTCTCTTCACCATTATCTGTCAGGTAATTTTTAATCATATGATTCTATATACATGTCCTTGAAAACCCATTTTTAGGGTAACAACATATAAGACAAATAAGTGATTACTGTTTGTTTATTGGGACTAAGTAAAATAGTCTACCTGAATTACAATTCAGTCATTGTTGCTTCACAAGATGAAGAATGAATGCACAATTAAAATGCACAAATTAAAATTCTGTTTCTATAGACTTAATTTAGGGATAACAGTAGTACGTAATTTAAAAAGTGTGGTTTTTTTGAACATACATTTCAAAAGTTTTGTACATTTTAAGTACATGGCAATCCCTACTAGCCCCATGTTTAATGCTGGTGACAAATTCTACCCCGATATTCCAACCTGATTATAGCGATGCAGGGGGTGGTGGGTAGTGTGGAATTGAGGATTCCCTAATCTATTCTCAAGGACACAAAGTGTTTTTCTTCCATGCCCTAAACTGTCTCTCTAACTTTACCTTCTGGATGTTTCAATAACTTCTCCCATGTTTAATGTGTCTTTTGGGACCACTGATTTATCTCCCTTCCCAAAACTCCTTCCTGCAGCTCTGCTTTATTAAATAATAAATGGCTCATTCTTTCTTTTTCCTTTCCTTTGGAGCCAGTTCTCAAAGTATATCCCAAGGAAAAGAATCAAAGCTAGCTGCAGTTTTTCTTCCTTCTCTCCCTGCCCCAAATAGAAAGACTTTTTTTGGAATGAATGTAAAGCAAGTGAACATATGAATAAAATGGCAAATAAGCATATTGAATACCTGTCTGTCCTTCAAGAAACTCGGAAGAGCTGAAATACGTTCTTCTAATGCCTTATTCATTGAACCTCAGGGAATCTCTATTACCCATAAAGTTAACCCCAAACCTCAGGTATACTAGCACTCATATCAGACTGGCTTATTTCGTGTGCACACTAAATTTATTTGATTAATTTGCACTATTTTCTTGGATCAATTCAGATTGTCTCCCATCTGGCTCAGTTAGAAGATTTCTATTAGTATGTTAATATAATGCAGGCCATATACAATGGAATTTGGTACCTGAACCTTCCTCCACTGGCTCCTTACACGTACTGATCTAGTGTCAATGAACCATAATACTACTAGGAAAGGCACCAGGGTCTCAGTAAACTCTTCCAGAAGATGTTTGCCATTTCCTATGAATCAGAATGAGAGCTTAGGCATTAGGAGTTGGGGAAAGAGCAGGGAAAGTGTCTTCAAAGTTATTCCTCCAGGCATAGCTTGAATGCCCAGCTTTGAAGCCCAGGTAATAGCTTTGGTGGTTGACCCGATCATCCCATAACACTTTTATGGTGTACTTATGGGTATCATGAGCTCTATAAAACCAGGGCAACTGAACTTGACATAATTCCTTCTTTAAAAGAGGTGTCACATTTTGAAAGGCTCCAAGGAATTACCAATGGATCAAGAGACAAGTACATCTTAACCCAGTCTCCTTTTCTACACACTTTTATAGATTGAGATGTGTCTAATTGGAATAATCAAACTGATCAAACATGTTCTCTCTCCAATTGAATGTTAAATAAGTCATCAATTCTCAGAAGCAGATCATTTCTTGGCAACTTTTCTCAATGCATATAAATATAAATATACATATATATGTTCAGATCAAGGGTTGAGATGATTGATTAAAAGATAAAAAATACCTTTCCCATGCTCCATATTTCATCCTAGTCAATCATGCTGCAACTAGCACCAAGTAGTGGAGGCAAAAGCAGGTGGACTATTTGAGGCAAAAGGAAATCTCTGTGGAAATTAACCTGGCCTCAAAAGAGCCTGTAAAAAAAAGAATGCTGCCAGCAGCAAGCAAATCCAACTAAACTCTGAAGGTCAGAACTCAAAAATTAAAAAAAAAAAGGACAACAAAAGCAAATATTGCACAAACCATTTACAAAGTTACTTTGGTAAAAGAATGGAGTGTATTTGTTTGATCTGGAGGACTACTGTTGCTACTAGTGAAAATCAGTGTGAATTTGCTTCCTCATACTTATCTCTGACATCTATACTATTCTTTTTGATCCAAATACTATAATCGTTCTGGGAAAATGTTCACTTTCATGAGGGGGAAATAAAGATCCTGTGTTTGCTTCCATGTATACCCATCACTATGACTTGCCTTCAATAGGAAGTTATAGATTGAAACAATATAAAGGGAAGTGAATAAAGCTTTGTACAATATTTTGTTTTTTGGGATGACTAGTCATGAGTGCTATGGATACAAAATAAGAAACACTGCATCTTTCCTTAATCCCTGCCAAGATATTGTCAGAAGAAAGTGACAAATGTCTCAAATGTCTCAGCAAATCTGTAGATCTATGAATCAAATACTTTAGCTCTTTTAATAAGTAACTATAGCAGGAAATAGTATATCTTATTAGGAATTGTGTCTAAATCAATCCTAGATCCAAAATGTACCTTTTTAGTATCAGGATTGGTTTTATTTTATTGTACATTACTATAGATAAACTCATAAGAACAAAAATGAGGAAAATGAAGAGAAAGGATATGATGATTTTTATAAAAGTCAGTTTTATTTGCTTTGCTTTTCCAATACTTAGTTTCGTCTTGAGAGCAATGCAGAAGCATATTTTGAGACAAACAATATGTAAATAAAATTCTTGAAAATAGTGCTGGCTAGTAAATACCAAATTGGGACTGGAAACATTAAGGCACTGTGCTGCATACAGCTGACTGGAGTGGGACCCCCACCACCACATGTGCCCCCCTGAGCCCTACTATTAGTGATCCCTGAGCACAGAGCCAGGAGTAAGCCCTGATCACCTCTGGTTATTTTATTTTCATTTTAAATAAATGAAAAATAGAGTACATAATCATTAATTGTACATTAAGCCAAAGCTGTAAGTTAACAGTTACAAATATATATATATATATATGTTAATACTGATGAGCTTAATTAGCCCCACTAGAAAGTAATAACCTTTCTTCCCGTTATATGATTAACCCAAGAAAGCTATCCATGTTAGAGTCTAAATGAATTTTCTGATTTAAAAGTAACTGGAAGCTCCAGCTGGTAAGAAACACTTTGCTATTTCCCCAGATTTGTTTATTACTTTTATATAATATTTTTACTTCAGAAAGCTTAAAGTGTTATACTGAGAGTTTGACACATCAGATAATAGTAAGGGAAACTGGGAGAGAAAATAAGAACAACAAAAATGGAGTAAGTTATGGAAAGGATAGCAACACATAATTGCTAGTGCAAATTTCCTTTGGAGTGCTCCGGAATTGGATAGCCTGTCACAGATAGCAGCGGGAAAGGAGGATGACCTACTGCAACTGAACAGGCTCACCAAGTTATCTTATAGTTTTATCATCTAATCTTCACAGTGCCCCTATAAGGTAGATATTCTTGCTTTCACGTGACAGATAGAGAAGCAGCTCTGTGAGGATTAACGAAGTCACAGTGCCTGCTTAGTGGAAGTATTGGATTCAGGACGAGGTCAATCCGATTCTCCAGCTCAGAAAATTTCTACTATAACCTTCTTGCCCTGACACAGCTGAATTTTTCAAGAAACATTCAATGCTATATTTAATTGCCAATAACATTGTGGGAACATTTGGGTGTTCTTTTTTTATAATCATATGGTTTAATTCTCTTATAGCATTGAATTTTCTAAATATTTCTTAATTTAAAAAATGGTATAGGGAAGGTAATGTCTTTATAATGTTTTTGATATTTATAATTTTCATCTACACAAATATTTCACCTCACCATCACCAAAGCACCCCAATTTTCCCTAACCCACCTATGTTCCATGTTCTTCTATCTTAATATTTTTGATGCATGATCAGAATGATCAGGGTCTTGAAAACTACTGGGAACTTCTTAACAGATGAGAAAACTTTCTCTGTGTTAATTAGATTTTGATTATTAATGCAGTTACCTTCTGGATGATTTAATTTTCCCATTGGATGAAATGAACCATTGTCTTCTTACATTTCTATATTTCCCACTCTGTGTCAACAGGAAAATGTTTGAGATGTCACCATGAAGTGACAAAGTCCACTTCACTGCCCACATAAGCACAGATTATGAAACATATCTGTGGAAGCTCACCCCTGCCTCTGCGTATAACGTTGAGTGTAGTGTGCAAAGTATTTACACTGAAGTGTTGTTGGACAGATGGTTTGATTAAATATGTTTATGTTATGCCGTTATTTTTGGAGTGGTGCCTAGTAAATGCACAAAATAATACACAAATACACAAAAGACTATGATGATAAGTCATTCTCAAAGAAATGATATAAACTTTAGGGAATTTTACATTTATAACTTATTTTTGCCAGGAATTTCCAAAATTTATTAAGGTGTCTACTAAACATCTAGTAGGTAGTGATTACCCAATGAGTATGCTGTTTTGGGGAAAAATATTAAAAGGAAACATAACAGAACTGTATTTCTAATTTTATTAAGGAATACTCTGAAACAAGGAAAATTAAGGAATGTTTGACATCATGATAATCGATATGTTTTCTTTCAAAGAGATTAAAATATAGGAGCCTAGGGGGAAATAGGGACAGGAAGTCAAAAATCTAATAGATACAACTTTCAAAGACTATTAGTAGTATTGTCATGTAATTTGCTGGTAGAACACTATAGTAAGAACAATTTAAGTGTTCAACCTTTAAACAAGGGTTTGAAACTTGAATTTACCCTATGATAGGATGATCAACATACCTCAGTAATAGAGGCTTTACCTTGAATGTGTAGAACCTCAGTTCATTTCTTGGCACCACACACATAAACTATATTATATGTTACTTTCACAACCTTGCAAAAACTGAAAAAGATTGTCTAAAATCATTTCTCCACCTACTTAATAAGAAAAGTAAAAATAGCTGTCTCATAGACCAAGACCAAATGAGTTCAGAGAGAGAGCAATAAATATAATTTCTGGCATTTGCAACATGTGTTTATATATAGCTATTGATAATTATTTTTACAAATGTATGGAGAGATATTGATATGTTTAGTATATATATATATATATATATATATATATATATATATATATATATGTATTTGGTTTTGAGCCACACAAGCAGTTCTTACCAAGTTCAGGCTTTCATAATGCCAGCCAACCAGGAAAGCATTTCTAATATGAAGTCTAAGGATGTGATATAGCTAAAGCCCTGCAGTGCTCAAGATTACCTAGGTCATCCCAGGGATGATTGGAGGACTCCAGCCCCACACCCGACTACGCTGTGTCCTCTAGGCCTGCACACAGAGATATTCAGGGACTCAGGTTCAGGTACATGCAAGGCTTTGGCCTTAACTCCTATCCTATATCACCAGTCCCTAGAGGATCAATTTATAGCCCAAAGAGATTACGTTTGAATCATTTTTATCTGTTTCACTAAGGTCTTGTCAGAACATGATTACTACCCATTTATTTTTAAGAAAAATAGATAACGTTTGACAAACAATTGAAGGGTGCTGAGCCATAGCGATAGTACAACAGATGTGGTACTGCCTTGTATACGGCCGACTCAGGTTCAACTCCTGGCACCACTGTTGGTGCCCAGAGCCCTGCCAGGAGAGATCCCTGAGTGGAGAGCCAGGCACGAGCCCTGAACAGAGTTAAGTGTGGCCCAAAAATCAAAAACAAAATGTAAAATATGTTATCAGATTTTCTCATATTAAAATCTTTGTAAGTTATACTAATGTCTTAAATTTCACCTGGACTGCAGTTGTTCTACCAAGGGATCATGAAACGTAACTTAAAGACAAACCAATTGATTATGAAAAAATGTGGGATTCATTTTCCAAACAATGTCTGCCTAAAATTTCCTTCGCTGTTGCTATGTCTTTATTATCTCTTTATTATCAAGACGTTTTATTATTTTATTTTCTTATCATCGTTAACTATTATAGAACATTACAAGTGGTTCATGCTTCCTAGCAGAGATAAATTCTTCTCCTAAATTAAATCAGTGCAATTAAAGCTTGAGGATGTTCATTCCTTTAGCCATGGGATTGAAAACGTATCATACAATCATCCACAGATGTGAGCAGATACTTGTAAAAAGTTTGAATAGTTGTCAAAGAAACTATAACTATCTGGACTACTGTGATATTGAGCTGATGACACACACAGTAACTGTCAATCAAGTTGCAATATGTGTTAGGTAGAGCAAGCTTTCTTTTCAAGTATGTGACTAATTATGTGTAGAAGTTTAAGTATATGCATGTGTATGTACAAACATAGATTCGTTTTGTTGCATTCTCAGTGTGATTTGTATTCACAGGGATATTTTCTATTTAAATCTCATTTTGTACAACATAGCCTATTGATTCCAATAAACTTTCCCCATGGAAAATTGGAAAATATCATTATCTGTATAAAATATCATTTTTAATGCATTTATCTCATCATCGTAGAAATTTGCAGATTAAAAGAAACAGAAAGATTGACAGGTAAATTATCTCAGCTAATCATCAAAACTAAGAACCCTGTGATAGTAATATCTCTGCTTTCATATTAAAAAACCAAATTATAAAAATGATTAATTTTTCTACAGAACATATACTCAAGTACTAAAATCAACATATACAAAAATTAGCATTTGGGCCCAGAATTTTTTTTCCTGACTCATATGTCTAACTAAAGTATCATAATACCTAGTTTCCAATAGATTCCGGATTCCTTCCTTTCATTAATTTTTTAATTGATATGCCTTTTTCAATCTCAGTAGGAACCTAACCATAAAATTCTAAATAGCAGATCAAGAAAGAAAGAGTCCATGGGAAATTCAAAATAGCACATATCATAATGCCCTTGCCTGATTAGTGCCTAGATATTAATTTTTTGATTCTATGATATCTTAAATGACCATTTAGCTTTTTGTTTGTTTGTTTGTTACAATTTCTTCTCTCTTAAAGACAGAAAGATAGTGCAATAGGTAATGTGTTTGTATGAAGCTGATTCAGTTTTGATCCCTGTTACTCATCTAGTTCCCCAGTCTGCCAAGAGTGATTCCTAAACACAGAGTCAGAAGTAAGCCCTGAGAGAAGCAGGGTGTGACCCCAAACAAACAAACAAATAAGAAAAAGTTTTCTACTATCTCAAGATAGAGTAGAAGTTTTCTCTAGCTTTTCCTGATTTCTTGTGAAAAAAATAAAAGCTGTTCCCTCCCTTTGTGCATCTTTAACTTGGGTTCACAATTTACTCAGAATCTGTAACTTCGGGGCTGGAATGATAGCACAGTGAGTAGGGCATTTGCCTTGCACATAGCTAACTTGGGTCCAATTCTGAGCATCCCATATGTTCCCCCAAGCACCACCAGAAGTAATTCCTGAGTGCATGAGCCAGGAGTAACCCCTGAGCATCACTGGGTGTGACCCAAAAAGAAAAAAAATTTGAAATAGAATCTGTAGCTTTTGTAGAGGTGACAATCTCTCTCTCTCTCTCTCTCTCTCTCTCTCTCTCTCTCTCTCTGCCTTTTCATTATCTCTCTCATTTGTATGCAAATACATTGCACAGTAATAGCATCCAGACTCTTTCCTCCAGAGATTTTTGATTCAGTATAGCTGAGGTGTGATCAAAAAATGGGCATTTCAAACACTCTTCACACCTAGAATACAATTTGGGAACCTTTAAATAATGGATCTTCTGACACATAAAAATAAATTAAATAAGTACTTTGCCCTGTACTGTTGATTTCCGAGAAGTTGCTAGTAAGTTTTCAGTATAAAGAGTAATAAACTCTTCATAATCTGCAAGTAAGAAATTGATCCTTAGTTTAGAGAGAGTGGGATATCAAGAGATTATAGAAATAGATTCTCAGTTTTGCCTTTTTATCCAATCCTCTTAATCAGTTACTGCTGACAGTGGGAGTATAAAGGTATTTTTAGCCTTGAACAAAAAAGGCTTCAGATAGTTTGTAAGCATTTGGTAATTTGAAAGCATGGATTTAAAAAAAGAAGAAAAAGAAGAAAAGAACATTTACCAGGAGAGGCCCAGTAATTCTAAGGATCTGATTCAGTTTTGGAGTCTCTGTATTCCATGCAAAAAGTTCACCCCTGAGGTCACCAACATTGCTGACTTTGCTGGTGTGATACACAGTCTTACAAAAATGTGACAATTTAAGCATCTCAAACCAGTGTGTGCTTTGACAAGTGTGTGACTCTTGGACATCTTAGGAAATCAGGAACAGCAAAGAAAGCAGATAAAAAGATTTTTCTGTATCAAAAAAAAATTTCTGCCCCCTCCAAAAAAATAGTTCAATCTATAAACCTCTCTAATGCATAAATGAATAAAAAAATTAAATCCCCAAATTAAGGATTATGAATTTTAAAATAATCAAATTTATTAACCTCCCATATTCCTATCCTTTCCCAAAATAGGTTTATCATGATGTTTAACCCTATAAACATGTGCCATTTTCATCACTTTTATCAAATAATAAGTAGTTATATATTTTTTCCTATTAATAAATGGACACTAGACAAGAATAAGAATCTCGGATTGACAATCATTGTGTGTCAATAGATTCTACTATTTTCAAATCAAGAGCATATTGGTGATTCTAAAAGCAATTGGCTCCATGACAAAGCCATACAAACTTAAATCAACCCTTTACTTTCTAGTTATTGTGACTTGTCATTTGTATACATTCTTGACTTAACTCATACTGTGTGTTTATGAGACATTAGCTATAGGGTAAGAGAGTGAAAATATAATCTGTCAACTGGTAGGTAAAATATGGCCTGTGAATTGATATAATTTGAAACAAGCCCAGTAGTTATAGGCCCTTGTTTAAAACAAAAACTCATGAGCAAAGAGAGGTGATATGTGGGTTGGGTACTCCAAATTATATAAGCATGCATTTGTTCCATTACATAGGAATTTTCAAATTTTCTCCTGAAACCCTTTCATTAGCTTGAAGTTTTTAATTTCTGTCTAGTGTAAAGATCTATATTATTGTGCAGGTAAGACATAGTAAGTCCCTTACCACATTTAAACACACAAACATATGCAGGTATCAAAATGCTGACTGTCCTTGTTTCTCTGAGTGCTAAGAATTCCCGAAAACTTTCTTGTTCACTTCAAAGTTGGCAACTTCATCAAGTTCCTGCATGCCAAACACTGAACTATAGTATCTGGCAGCAAAGTGGTTTAATCTCTGGGCGTTTATTGGTATAAACCAATAATTAATAACCATACCAAATTATGGTAAAACAAGATTTCTTTAAACTGAATTTTTTTCTTTTATTTACCTGAAGCCAGGCTACTTTTCACTCCCATTTCTTAACTTTTCTCACACTTCCCCCAAAATTCAATGTATCTTCTCGACACGCTCTGCTCCTTCTTGTAGTTCCATTTACAGACATAGGGGACCATGTTTATAGAATATGGATCCAGTCTCTTAACCTGAAAAACTTCAAAAAAATTAGTGTGCTTGTGGGCATTAGCTATAGCTCTATTTCAGTTCTTCAGATTTAGAAGCGATATGGGATAATGATGTGGGATAACATGTGTGAATATTTTATTGTTCTAATCTTAATTATTTAAATTGTTACATCATGACTACAGACAACATATATGTATAAAGATAAATAGGAGATGCTACCAGAGATAGTATAAGGATACTCTTCTTATCCAAACCTTGGTATCACATGTAGTCTTGAGCCACACCAGGAATGATGGCTGAGTGAACATTCAGGAGTAAGCACTGAGCACAGCGGGATGTGTCCCCTGGGGAAAAAAATAGAAATAGATAAGGCAAAACATACCGTTTGCTAGCCCTAATTATTATTATCATAGTAGTAATAATTATTGGACTCCTGGCTTCCTTTTATGCATGAGGATGAATTAATAGCAGTAACAGTTCTATCTCAACAATTTCCAATACAGTCCTAAAAATATTACATTAAATAATTAGATTTTAAGTGCCACTCATCATATTTCCCCCATTTTATATTTTTTTCATTTGTGGTGGGGATTTTCTGAGTGGTGTCCAGGGGCCCCACAGATTATTTATAGTCATCAGGAATGGTAGTTCCATGCCAGGTTCTCCAGTGGTCCCAGAAATTTGAAACTTGGTCAGGCACCCCTAACCACCATGCGGTCTCTTGGTCCCAATTTCTCCCACTTTCAAAGTAATAGAGGCACCTGTATATCAAGTGTTGACCAAAGTTTATATCAGTTAAAGGCTTTTTATTTAAAATCATGCTCCCTTGGTGTAGAAATTAAATACGTAGGTACTTAGCACTTTGGTGTTTTGCTTCTTTTTGGTCAACATAAGGTGAGGCTCAGGGACTACCCCTAAACCAGTAGTCGGGGGTGGGAGGTTGTTCCAGATTGAGCTCCAGTGGTACTTGGTTTGGACTCAGTCTCCTGCATACAAAGAAGGCACTCCATCTCATTGAACTATCTCTCCGGCCATTCCTTCCTATTTTTTCTACCATTTTACAGCAATTCTTCAGTTTGATATGAATAGGACCTATTTATCCTTACGGATATATGTAGATCTCTCTCTCTCTCTGTGACCAAGTGAGAAATTAACATTATTCCAGAATCTTACATAACTCTTCTGTGGTCACTATAAGATGTTTGGATTTATACTTTGTACATAATATTAGAATATGTGTGTATTTTTCTCCTTTTTTGTGAGGGAGGGGCTACAAAAATAGTACACAGGAGTTACCCACAACAGTGTTTAGTTCATCATATAGTGTCAGGGCCTAGATCTAAATCCAGGCCTCCTACACATAAAGTTAAGTGCTCAGCCCATTGAACTGTCTCTCCTGTCCATGATGTATATGCATTTCAAGGCTTGGCTTTTCATATACACCTGGCTCTAATCTGGTGATATGACACAGAATGTTATGCCCTTGCAAAATATATTCCATTGTACTAATTTATCTGCTTCATATTTACATATATACTATATATAAATACACACATATATATATATAACTTAGTGATTGAGTTCACTATATACGCTATTCTTATTTTTATTCCAATATCACACAGTGTCAGAGAGAGTTGTTGATTTTCACTTTGTTCCTCTCTAGTTGTTAAAGAGAAGGTTCATTTTCCTCCTTGGTTAGATTCCTCCAAGCTTTACCTATGTGTAGTGTGCCACTTCTATTTCAGTTATAGAGAGTACTTCAATGTAATTACTGCTGTTGAGGAAGGGAAATTGGAATCTGTTTGCCAGGGTTATTTTTCTACCTCTCAAATGATGTGTCGGTAATAAAATGGAAAGTGTGTTGCCATGTATGATTATAAAGCCCTAACGTTAATATTTCATAACTCGGTCAGCTATCTGGCTTAGGAAACAATTTGTTACCTGATTCAATCCCTAAAATATTCTGTTCAACTGGAAAATATCTTAGGAATCTCAGGAGATCCATAAAAGATAATTCCTACAATTTTTCAAATATTGGCATAAAAGGAGTGTAAAGTGTTTAGACATTCTGACTTGGCAGCTGTGTGACGTTAGCCCTATTATAGCTCAGTCTCATTGTGCTTCAGAAGTTACTCATGTGCAAACTGAGGAGACTGTAGATGTCATCTCAGAGTTCTTGAGGTTCTATTCCCACTTCACTGTTTAAAAAAAATATCGGGGCCAGAGCTATTGTACAGCGGGGAGGGCATTTGCCTTGCACATGGCTGATCTGGGTTCAATCTCCGGCATCCCATATGGTCCCCGAGCACGGCCAGGAGTAATTCCTGAGTGCAGAGCCAGGAGTAACCTCTGGACACCTCTGGGTGTGACTCAAAAGCAAAAAAAATATATAAAAATCTTTAAAAGTCCAGGAATGTTGAAATGTATCCATGTCTGACAAGTGAGGCAGTTATGGACATAAATACAACACCTGTATTAGTACCACAATAGCATTTTGTATAGGATGGAAGGAAGTCTTAGAAATAATTAATTTTTCCCTTCTGTTTTTCATTCAATTATGCTTTCTGGGTTTGAAAAGAATTCCTCCTGAAAACGAATGTCTGGAGAGCCAGCAAGATGGCTCAAAGGGTTATTTTGCCTGTGGGAGTCGTAGTTTCTATCCTGTAGGAATCCCTAGGTATCTCAAGGAAGAGTGTCCTAGCAAAGTACACAGTAACCCCTGAGCACCACTCTGGCCCAGGAAGAAAAACAAAAGGCAATATATTAGATGTGAAAATTAAAAGACTCCTCCAGAAATTCTACTGTGCCTTGTTTCTAATGATATCTTTTTTCTGCTGACACATAATAAATATTAAATAAATATTTCTAATATTATTTCATATGGAAAATGAAGCAAAAACAATTTTCATTTAATATTAAGTAATCAGAAATGGGACTTTTTAAAATTCACCTTTGTACTCTTACTTTTTTGTAATCTTACATTTTATTTATTTATTTATTTATCATTGGTTTGGGGGCTATGCCAAATCATACTCAGGGCTTGTTCCTGGCTCGGGCTATGCCCAATCATACTCAGGGCTTATTCCTGGCTCTTCTCTCAGGGATCATTCCTCCTGGACTCAGGGAACCATATGGGGCACTGAGATCATGCAAGATATTTGTCCTACCTGCTATACTACTTGTTTTGCCCCAGTGTTATCTTAAATTTTAAATTAATAATTGATACTGTGCATATGGCTAGTCCTACCCACAAGTGTTAGGATAAGCACAATAACAATCACACAACCACAACCACAACTAACTTATTTAAGTAAACTTGTGCTTGAAGGCTGGAAATTAAGCCTTTCATTTATTATCACAAAACGGTTATAGGATTCTTAGCCTCATCAGCAAAAAATATTTTTTCTTGGACAATCTATTTGGCAATGCCGTTTGGTAATTTTTTTTTAAGATTTTCACAAAATGTATAATAAATATTTTTTACTACGTTAACACTATGCTGAATGCTAACTATTGGACTATCATAAGTTTACTAGTTATTTGATTTTATTTTATTTTGAAAAGTGTTTTTTTAAGTCAGTTATTTATTTCCTTGCATTCTAACCACTGATTTGGGAAAATATTTCTGTTACAGTGATAGTTTATTCATTTGTTGAGTTGCGATTGTCTTCATACATCTAACCAGCTGAATTTTATACTTCAGTCTCTCTGAGGTATCATTTTATGAACAGAACTTTTTGCTTTTAATTATCAAGGTATCACATTTTCCTTTCTGCCTAATGCTTCGGTGTCTTTAGTTTAATGAGATGCCATTCCCTTCCCTCGAGGTTATAAAAGTGTTTATCTAGAATATAACACATCTGTTTTATGATTTCACCTTTCTAGTATTGGCCTCTACAGACATAGAATTTTGTCTGGTGCATAGTTAGAGGTAGAGATTGACATAGCCCTGTATGCCAATAGATTCCTCATTGTTTTCACACACTTATTTTTCAGAATTTGTTTATTTATAACAAAGGTCAGACCTTTTGTAGGAGTAGCTACCACATACTCATTAGTCATGATAGTTCTCTATTCACAAATCATAGATGCATATCTACTCTACTAGTTTTAATTGGTTAGATCATCAACAAGTAATACTGTATCACTGTATCACTGTCATCCCATTGCTCATTGATTTGCTCGAGCGGGCACCAATAACATCTTCATTGTGAGACTTGTTGTTACTGTTTTTGGCATATCGAATATACCACAGGTAGCTTGCCAGGCTCTGCTCTGCAGGCGAGATACTCTTGGTAGCTTGCCGGGCTCTCTGAGGGGGGATGAGGAATCGAACCTGGGCCAGCCATGTGTAAGGCAAACACACTACCCCCTGTGTTATTGCTCCAGCCCAACAAATAATACTAATAGCAAAAAACTGAAATTCTCTGCTTGAAAATTATTGTAAATTAACAGGGAGTCTCTGCCAGAACTGGTACAATGTTTTAGTCACTAGATATTCCATCTGATCTTATTATCAGAAATTCAGAAATGGTTAGTTAATGGGTATATTGCAATATAGTCTAATTTTCTGGTGAGCATACTTTTCATATGCAAAAAGAAGGAAAAATATTAGCATACTTTTCCTTCTATTAGCAACATGGTCCCTAGCTTCGGAAGTCAAATATCAAAAAAATGTCCCTAGGGTTATAACATTAAGCATAAATTTAAGGATTGCTAGTGTAGAACTCCACTCTCATAACTTCATCCAATTTCAATAACCAAATTTATCCTTGCTGTAATTTTTGGAAACCCTGAACATGTTATAATATATTGCAAAAGAGATCTCAAATATAATTAAGATTACAGGCCTAAAGATAAAAAAGTAACCCTAAATTATCCAAATGGATCCACTCTAATCTCAAAAGCGAGGGACTATCTCCAAGTTGAAGTAGAAATGTGATGATTCAGAGTGAATTTGCATATCTGCAACCTGGCAAGATCCCTGAGATTATATGGAACAGATTCTGAGAAGATCCCTATTATCCTCTAATTAGGACTCAGTGGTTGGGGTCTTTGAGTTTACATTTTAGTGTTGCTCCTTTCTCATCCTCACGGGACATCTCAGAAATGTATCACTTCACTTGTCTCTTGTCATCACGTTGCTCATTGCTCTTCAATTTGCTCAGGCGGGCACCAATAATGTTTTCATTCATCCCTGTCGCGTGCTACTGTAGCCCAATGGCATCTGCTGATCCAGGAACATGAAGAGCCTCAAACCTTTCGTTTAGGGTCTTGAAGAAGAAGTCTGACCATCAAGTAGGTGGGTGGCCAGGTGTTCTTTTGATGTCCAGTGGAATCCACTTGGTAACAGCTCTTGTCCAGAGGTCATCTCCAAATCGCATTACATGTCCGGCATTTCAGAAATGTGCAATGAAAAATTTGTTGCCTTTAGAAATGAGAAGTTTTTCAGCCAATCTCATAGTGGGTATATTCTAGGAATTGTTTAATGCATTAATCATATATTCTCTTTAATCTGAGCTAGTAATTTCTTTGATAGTTCAACTATTTTTGTTTGTTTGTTTGTTTGGGTCACACCTGGCTATGGAGCTACTACTGTCTCCTTGCTCAGGAAGTACTCCTGGCAGAGCTCGGGGGACCATGCAGGATGCCAGAGATCAAACCTGGGTTGGTTGTGTACAGGGCAAACACTCCGCCTGTTGTACTATTCCTCTGGTTCAGTGCAACTATTTTAAAAACATACTTGATTGCATAAGTCCCAAGCCACGCCTGTGATTTTTTCAATGCACACTTCTTATATTTTTAGACATGCTTCTAAGTGTGCTTCTTTATGTTTGTTTCTTCTTTGTGTTTTTGGTTTGGATTTTTCTCTGGTGCTGGGTCTCATACATGCAACACATGTGCTGCTCATCTGGAGCCCCATTCCAGTCCACGTGTTTGTATCTTTTAAAAAAATTTGCGGGAGAAGGGGGATGCAGGCTGAATGTTGACTAGAGACTGAACACAATGGCCACTCAACACCTTTATTGCAAACCACAACACCTAATCAGAGAGAGAGAACGAAAGGGAATACCCTGCCATAGTGGCAGTTTGGGGTGGGGAGAGATGGGACTGGGGAGGGTGGAAGGGACGCTGGGTTTACTGTTGATGGAGAATGGGCACTGGTGAAGGGATGGGTTCTTGAACTTTGTATGGGGGAAACATGAGCACAAAAATGTATAAAGCTGTAACTGTGCCTTCACGGTGATTCACCGATTAAAAATAAAAATTAAAAAAAAATTATTGAATCACTGTGAGATAATTACAAGATTTCATGTTTGGGTTACAATCTCATAATGATCAAACATCCATCCCTCCACCAGTGCCACACCACCACATTCCCCACCACCAATATCCCTGGTATACCCCCACCCCTCTCAAACCCTCCCCCTGCTTCCATGCCAGACAATATTCCCCATACTCTTTCTCTACTTTTGGGCATTATGGCTTGCAACACAGACACTGAGAGGTCATCATGTTTGGTCCATTATCTACTTTAGGCACGCATCTCCCATCCCGACTCCAGCCATCATTTTCTTAGTGATCCCTTCGCTATTCCATCTGCCTTCTACCCTCTGCTCATGAAGCAGGCTTCCAGCTATGGGGCAATCCTCCTGGCCCTTGTCTCTACTGTCCTTGTGTGTCAGCCTCATGTGATGTTATTTTATACTCCACAAATGAGTGCAGTCCTTCTATATCTGTCCCTCTCTTTCTGACTCATTTCACTTAGCATGATACTCTCCATGTCTATTCATTTATAAGCAAATTTCATGACTTCTCTCCTAACAGCTGCATAGTATTCCATCATGTAGATGTACTAAAGTTTCTTTAACCAGTAATTAAGAAAGCTGTTCTAGGGCACTTGGGTTGTTTCCAGATTTTGGCTATTGTGAACAGTGCTGCAATGAACATATAGCTACAGATGTCATTTCTACTGTGCTTTTTCGCATCCTTGGGAAATATTCCCAGAAGTGGTATTGCTGGGTCTTATCTGGCTCACTCTCTCTCACTCTTTCTCTCCTCCGCCTTCTCATATCCCCTCCCTTGCAATATTATTGTAAATTCTATGAGTCTACCAGGATTATGTAAAATAACTGTATTTTCTTTAATCAGGTTGTCCAGATTTATGCCACAAACTTCATTATGTCATTGTTCTGATCTCTTTGTATCTCATTGTCGTTATAGAATTTTTCATATACATTTAACCTGGAACTGATTGCAATTTGATATTTCCCTGAAAAAATCTTATGAGAATGTTTAGGACCAAGTTGTTTTCTAATTCATCTTCACCTAAAACAATAGGAAGGTATGCATTAAATCCATGATAATAACTGAAAAGTGTAAAGTACCCAAGTACTTATTTAATTCAAGTAGCCTCAGTTATAAAAGCACAAAACTTTAACATGGTCTATAACCATTGACACTCTGATTAGGGTTGTAGGTATTTGAGAAGTTAGCATAAATGAATTGATCATTAAGTTAACATAGGGCTACTTGTTCAAAGATGTGTAGTTTATATATCTGGATCTGATGGAAATATTGTGTTGCTAGCACCATTGTGGGAATTATACAAAACAAGGGGTCTAAAATTTCCTGTCATAACAAGGACAAATTCCTCAACTTTGCAGAAAAAGCATTTTCAAAGCACATTATTACCCCAGCTGGAAAAACTTAATTAGTATCATGGGGGATTGCGTACAAATTTTAAAACAAATAAACAAATGAGTCTAGATGTAATTGTCTATGAAACTTGTAAAGTAAAATGTCAGCAGTATAAAGACTAATATAACCCTAAGAGTCAGTGTTGCAGGAAGAGTCCCTATGGGTTTATTTTTCACTATTTTCATTGATGTATTTGTGATCTATCCAAAGAATGTATGCCAAAAATGAGTTTTTTTGTGTCTCTGTGTCTAAGGATTGTATTTAGACAAGATTCTTCAAATAGTAAGTTTTACAGTAGCAATTAAATATGACTCATTTCCATAAAAACTTCAAAAAAGTTTCACTAAAATGAGTTTACAATGGATGCATTTTTACAAAGGTGGACATGTAAAATTCTAAAATTACAATGCATTGAAAATGAGTTTTATTTTAATGTTTTCATTTCCAGGCATTTGGGCATGATGTTTTGTTTTAGAAACAATTTCCTGTACCTTAGGAAAGAAACCTCTCCTTCGGTCATATTTATTCTTTTGTGCTCCCCTTCTAAGCCCCATGCTAGGATAATTTAAATAAAACATTTTACTGTGTTGTTTTACCTCTTGAGGCAAGAGTAGGTTATTAGCAGCCCACTCAATATGCAACTTTAATTTTAAGTTCTTGAGTTTTTGAATCACAGCTGGATGACCTTGAATCTTGATAGGTTTCTTTTTTTTTTAAAGCCTTTCTTCCACTTGTTTTTTTAAATGTATTTTGTTAAGTTTATTGACAATATAGCTACTAGGTAAAAGTCTTTTCAGCTGTTGTTGTTTTGTACTTTCTCTCCCTCCCTTTGCCCATCTCACTTTTGATGTTTGGTTTATCTGTAAAACTTGCTAAAATGAACACTTTCCATGATCATTAATCCTGGTGTTAATGAACAGGACGTTCTAACTTATTTATAGTTCTGGTTTTAGTAAATATTTTAGATATTTAGACACTATGTCTTTGCCTTGGGTTTTGTGTTGGCCTCTCATATGCTTATTGGGACTTCCCATATGACAAAAATTAGTGAACTCAACCGGCCAACTCAGCTTTTTCATTCTAGCTATTTAGTTCAATGACTTTATTTAGGTCTAAGTTTCTTTCTCCAAATCAATAGCATTTGTGCTTCCTCCTGAAATAAAATAATTTTAAGGTGAATCTTAGAACTTCTTCCCACATATATGTAAGCCTGCTGGATGCCTATAATTTTCCATTTGACTTAAAATAAATGTATTTTTATTCCCTTTACAAATCAATGAAAATAACCTCACCAGTTTGGAATATCTCTATCAGGTATATAATTTTTTTTAATTATCTTTTTAGGTTTTTTTTTTTCATTTTTTGTCTTGGGCCACACCCAGTGGTGCTCAGTATATTTGCTACTACCTGAACTCAGGAATCACTCCGTTGTGCTCAGGAAACCATATGGCATTCTGGGCATTGAATCCAGGTTCACCGTGTGTAAGGCAAGAGCCCTGCCCACTGTATTATCTCTCCAGCCCTTATTGTTCATGTGTACCTTTTGCTTTATGCTACAGTTTTAGAAATAAAATTAAAGAATTTGTTTTAATCATACAGGTAAATATTGTAAAGCTACAGTAGGGAAGTGGGATTATACAAGAAAATAAAATGATGACAGACAAGAAACTGCATCCTTAAAGGTCATTCCTCCCTGGTGTTAAAGAGAAGAAATAGCAATTTAATTACAAGGGACACAGCAGATGCATCTACTATCTCCTTATAATTCTGTCTGTCATCAACAGAATTTCACCTGGAGGACAGGCATAATAGTTGGCAATAGGTTATACTGAATGAATGCAGTAAACAACAATCCCTTTGCCTTTATCTTTAAGGATAAAGCTTTAGCATTATCTTGCTCTCTCAACCATTTTATGAGCCTATCTACTTGCTAAGAAAATGTAGGTATCTAATTAATCTCTAAATCATCTCATTAATCTTACAGCGTCCTTTGAGGTGGACATTTTTATTTCACTACTGCAGATAAGAAAAGTATAGCTCAGAGAGGTTTAACGACTGATCCAAGGTGATACAAGTATTAAATGCTTTGAACACTGGTTTGTCCACAAAGTTTATTGGACATACTATCATTCACATTTTCACTGCTGAAGATGAAGTTGTTCAGAAATCCTCATACTATATAAAATGCTTGTTCACACAAAAAAACAGAAACTCAAACTAAGTTATAAAAAGAAAGGAATGTAGGAAGGAATGAAGGAAGGAAGGAGGGAGGGAAGGGAGGAAGAAACGAAGGAAGGAAAGAAGGAAGGAAGGAAGGAAGGAAGGAAGGAAGGAAGGAAGGAAGGAAGGAAGGAAGGAAGGAAGGAAGGAAGGAAGGAAGGAAGAAGAGGAAAAATAGGAAATTTTACTATCAGAATTATATCCTAAAACCCAAGTACATATGTGCAGTTACTCCTGAACGAGGCTATAATCAAGAATTGGGATTTCTCCTCCTTGCCTCCAGCAACCCCACCCAGTGAACTAAGTTTGTTCTTTCAGAAAATCTTCACTTGAATCTTAATTATTATTTTTAAAAAAATAATAAAAGTGATTATGTTTTAAGTGCAGAAAGATGAAGGAAAATCTATAATTCTATAAGAAAAGAAGTATCCATTATAAGATTGTATCCAAAATAAGATTGAATAGCCCTGTAATGGAATACTACGCAGGTGTAATACAAGATGAAATCTTGCAGTTTTCTACAATGTAGATGAAGCTAAAGGATATCATGAGAAGTAAGATAAATTTGTTTGAGACCATAAAATATCAAATTATCCACTCATCTATGGAATACCATGAAACAAAGCAATGGGAATAGACAGTACTGAACAATGACAAGCCTTTGACCTTGGATTATAAAACATAATGACAAACAGGTGGAGGGGGAAAGAGATCTGACAAGAGGTGATGTAAGGATAGTGGTAGGAGGTCATGTGAACATTGATGGAGATACTCTGTATGTATATATGCACTATAAACATAGTCACTATTGCAACCATATTTCCTAAACAATAAGTTATTGTTTTAAGGAATTGTGCCCTTGGGCCAGAGAGATAATAGATTGGGGCAGGCATTTTCTTGGCATGTGGCAATCTGGCTTCAGTCATCAGCATGTGGTCCCCTGAGCATTGCCAGTACTGATTCCTTAGTGCAAAGTTAGGAATAACCTCAAAGCACTTCGAGGTGTGACCCAAAAGAAAACAACAACAATAACAACAACATAATTCACATAGCCTACCTGGCCTGATAATCAGTAACTTGGATTAAGAGAATGCTTAAGTTCAATATATTTCTTCCTTCCATGATTCCACTCCAGAGTTATTACTTCCAGAAGGTCTTTTTTGGAATTGTCTAGTGTATACTGTATTTCTTCAATTATTTGCACATAACCTGTAGGTTTATTGTATACAACCAACTTCAGTGCAATTTATAATTCTTTATTAAAATTTATTGTCTTTTTTCTATTTATGATTCAATTAATCAAATGAGTGAACTATCGTTTTGTTTGTTTGTTTGTTTGTTTGGGGACTACACATGACAGTGCTCAGGGATATTCCTGGCTCTGCACTCAGGAATCATTTCTGTTAGAGCTTGGGGCGCCATATGGGTTGTTGGGGATCAAATGTCATTCAGTCACATTCAAGGCTAGCACCTTACTGCATGAACTATCTCTCCAGCCCCTGGAACTCTTTGAGAATCTACCTAGATTTAATACAACCAACCTGACCGTGACCATCATCATGTAAATTATACATAAAATTTAAACATAGGAAATAAATTAAAACATACCTACTAAGTTTATTGGTGACACAGAAGGAGGTAAAGTACAATTCAATTCATATCATATTCAAAACAGAATATTTTTCAAGATCCTTCAAACAGAAGACATTATACTGAGGACTGGTACATAAATGAAAATACAAGTCAAACTCAGTCTGCATAAAGTTCATAGTATATTAATGAAAGCTTACAGAATGACCAGATAAATCATATACTGAAAGATAAGTGCTATGGAAACAAATATTTTAAATAAGAATTTCAGGAAAGGACTTCTTGAAAGTATTACACTTTACTAAAAGCGTGAAGGAGAAGATAGGACAAGCTATGTAGATGTCTAAATTCTGGGGGAAAATAGGAGTGTTATAAAAGCTATATATTCAATAAACTTTATATATCATATTGTGATTTCTTACTCCCTCTCCTCCTCCCATGCTTTCCATTCAGCTAATGACACTTTTATTTTCTTCTTTTAGGTAATAATCAAAGAGTCTCAATACACCTCTGTGTAATAAGACACAGTGATGAAACTTCTTTCAAAAATATTAGTACAAGATCAAAGTATTTACCATTATGTAATTTAGAAATGCAGTCTTTTCTATGATCTTAACATTGATTAATAATGTAAGGGTTTTTCTCAAATGAGGCAGATAAGATGAAATGAGTACTAATGGACCTTTCTGTGCTTCTGTTGTTCTATATCTGTAGAAATAAGCAGTCAACACATAAACAATCAATATAAGTTAACTTATGTTCTTACATTTATCCCCTTATCATTTAAAGTATTGATTTAATAAATTATAGTATTCTTGGTTTTTTTCAATAGACACTGGAAATACACTACCAAAGCAGAAATGGCTATCACATAAGTGAAGATAAAATATATAGTGAAGGTATACTTTTTAACTAAGTATGTAGAGCATTTTATCATTTATGATTTAGTTCTCAGAATAGTAGACTCTGCTTCTGGGAGAAATTATTTATCTCCATGTCTTAAAAAAGAATGTGTTGCAGTGACTAGAGTGGATGCTAACTTAACTCAAATTGTGAAAAAGAAAACGACCAAATGGTTTACTTTCTAAGTATAATATAAAGAAACAAAACAAATCAACCTACAGAACACAGCAAAAAATAACTCTGAAAAATATGATGATTATCAAAGGTGACATGTGAGCTCGAGGGGGTGGGGGAAGGGGAGCGGGAGGGGTCAATTTAATATTGGTGCTGGTGCTACAACTAGGTGCTTTGATGAGTGAGGTGTGGAAGTCATACTTATTGATGTGTGAAGTTTTACTCCTGAAAATATTATGAACCAATGATAAGTCAGTACCAAAATTTTTAACATGTGATAATGTAAAGAGAGGTTTCTAAAATCTCAGAGCTAGGACGAATGGAGATGTTACAGAGACCGCTCGAGAAATTCAACAATCAACGGGATGATGATGATGATGATGAATGATATAGATGTCACTAACACATCTTTCAAGCTATGATCTTCTTATAGCTAACAATTCTGAGAAGCATAAAACAATGTGCATATTAGTGGATATCTAGTTAGTTGTAGTGTTTAGACTTGAAATGATAATATTTAAATGTTATTTTCTGAAAAAACATAATATCTTAGCTCTGAAAAAATATAGATATACACACTAATATATATTGATTGATAGGAAATAGAGTATGAGAGAGCTATTTCCATATATATGCACATGAAGATTAAATAATGTGGGTAAATATTATCTTTTACATTTTTTCTATGAAATCATATAACCTCTCTGATACACATTCTCACAATTCTCTGTTTAATACCACTCAAACTATAAATTCTTTGTGAATCTCACCTTCCTTACAAAATTATTCCTTAGTTTCTACCTGACAATATATTTCTAAGAATTTTATTCTAATGTAATTGATAAGTAGCACAAAACATAATACTTTAAACATGATATTCAATAATTAATTCTGATTTAAATTTGTATGGAGTTTATTATGCAATTAGATCTTTGTTATTACAAATAATGGCAGCATATCTTATACAAGCTTATTTTTCTCTATGACTTCTGGTTCAGTTTCAAGCACTCAGACACAAGTCAATAACTGGAAATGGCCTGAAGAGAATATAACTATTCAACTCATTTCACATAAAATATATTTTATAAACATGCAATAGGATTGTTTATGAGATTTAAATTTTGGTCAAAATGCATTTTAACATAACCTTCTGAGTTCCTTAATAGACATTCAGTATATATTTGTGAAACCAAAGTTTGCAGTGTGAAGCATGAGAATTTATATAAGGTTCATTTCAACTGTCAAGAATTTAAAATAATATTGATGGTATGTATCAGTTTGCAAAGTCAAATATAAAAGTAAAATGGTGATAGGTCTATAGTTCCTATAACCCACTCAGATACTTTAAATGGAATAAATATTTTTTTTAAAAAAATGATAACAATAGTTAATTGTGCTCACCATGTCAAGATTGGCATTTTTGTTCCGCATCATGAATATCTGACAGTCATCAGAATGAGTCATTATCCATGACATTTACGTTTATATTAACATACTATTCTGTTTTTTTTTAAGTTTATCCCTCCTCTTTCCTTTGACTTATATATGACCCTACTTAATAATATGAGAAAAGGGGCCCGGGCAGATAGTACACTGTGTAGAGCACTTGTCTTGCATGCGGCCAATCTAACTTCAAACCTTGGCATCCCACATGGTTCCTGTACCACTACCCGGAGTAATTCCTGAGTGCAGAACCATTAGTAACTCCCGAGCACTGCCAGGCTCCCCAAAACAAAGCAGAACAAAATCTCTGGGGGGAAAATAGCAGGTTTGTCTTCAGTTTTCCCTTTGAGCCATGAACAAATAGTTTTATAATTAAAAAAAATAAAACTGGACATTAAATCAATGTATTTTCTTTGCGATGAGAAATGGAAAGACAAAATAAGAAAACATCTTGTCTCTAGTTTTAATAATCAGATGTATTAGCAAAAAAAACACCTCAGAGTCCCAACTTCAAGTCTTTATATTGTATTACTCAAATTAAATCAGGAAAAAGTAGACTATGATTTGATTATATATGTAAGTCTGTGTCTTTATATAATATCCACTATACATTGTATACTGTTGATATAGTGAAAATCTATCATATGTATTATATGTTATAACATATTCCATAGTAAAAATCTTATCCTACATATCACAGTTTATTTTGGTATACATATTATGCACCGCACACTGCTTTAAATGGCCATTTGAAGTTTAAATGTTCCCACTCATTTACCATTTCCTGCATACTTCATTCTTATGTGTAGATCTAGATTCCATCTGGCTCCACTTTCCTCCTGCATAATGTGCTTCCTTCAATATTTGTTGCTTTGCCTATCTCATAGCAATGAGCACTATTAGGTTTTATATTTCAGAAAATGATTTATCTTCTATTTGTGCTGGATATAAGACTCTAGGTTAGCAGTTGCTTTTCTTCCCTCTTCAATGCATCTACAGAGGTCATGAGAACTCTTCTGTCTTATATATTTCTCAATGAGATATATTCATCCTTATTATGTTCATTTCCAGCTTTTTTTTTACTTATTGCTTTTTGATAACTAGTCCAGAGCAGTCCGATTATGATGTGACTTTGTGTTATTTTCAAGTTAGACTTTGTATGCCAGTGGGTTGGTAGTTTCTTTACATTTGTAAAGTTTCTTAGACTATCTTGATTTGATTTTGTTCCATTTAAGAGGGGAATCATACTCTGCAGTGCTCAGAGATTGCTACTGGCTCTGTACTTAAGTGTCACTCCTGGCAGAGCTTGACGGTATATATGGAGCGCTAATCACGGGACCCAGGTCAACTTTGTGCAAGGCAAGCAACCTACCAAACATGCCATCTCTCCAGCCCTGGTCACTGTTTCTACAATTACATTGTCTGTCCTTACTTCCTGATCATAAGACATAACTACATGTACCTTAAACTTTTTTTTTTTGGTTTTCTTCTGGTTAGTTTTTAGTATTTTTATTAGTTTATTTTTAATTACAGAGTCATCGTGAGGGTATAGTTACAGATCCATACATCTTTGTGCTCATGTTTCCCCCATACAAAGTTCGATAACCCATCCCTTCACCAGTGCCCATTCTCCACCACCAGTAAACCCAACATCCCTCCCCCCCTCCCCAGTCCCATCTCCCCCCACCCCACCCTGCCACTATGGCAGGGTATTCCCTTTTGTTCTCTCTCTCTGATTAGGTGTTGTGGTTTGCAATAAAGGTGTTGAGTGGCCATTGTGTTCAGTCTCTAGTCTGCATTCGGCCCGCATCACCCTTCCCCCACATGACCTCCAACCACATTTTACTTGGTGGTCCCTTCCCTGAGTTACCCAGAATGAGAGACCATTCTCCAAGCCATGGAGACAACCTCCTGGTACTTATTTCTACTATTCTTGGGCGTTAGTCTTATACTTTTTAAAAATTTTTCCTTACAACTAATGCTCTGATAGCTTCTTTTTTTCCCCCCAGTAGCCTATTTAAAATCGGTAGTGTCTAGCCTGAGTTTATGAAGTCCAGTAAATATTTCAGCTGAGATGACACATTTTCTCCTCTTAGAATTTTAATTCGTAGCACTGTTGCATGTTTTTAAACTGTTCATGTCTTTTCTTCTACCTTCTCTTCATATGAAATATACTATAACAGCAGTTCCATCTTTGCAGGCCTGCTAATTTTGGCAGATGCAAGACCTTGCAAATTGTGTGTTAGTGTCTGTTAAAAAATTCTTAATGCTTTTATTTCACCCAACAGTTTTTGAACTTTGTTATGTGAAACAGTTTAGTTTCATGGTTCTGTATTCTATTTAATATTTTAATTTTTGTTTATCGATGACACACTGCCATTGGTCTGCAGCATATTTGACTCCACTGGTAAAGCAATGAACAACATCCTCTGAGTGAGTCTTTGGCCACTTATTAAAAACCTCTTACCCTATCTGCTTGGAATAAGAACACTCCGTCTATCTCTATGCGCAACATATTTCCGAATTGACAAGTCTTAGATGGCACAAAGCATTTATAGAGATGAAGTCAGAGAACTCGAGCTCATTAGGTAGGTTGATTCAGATTGTTTACAGCCTTTGTTGTTTTGTTAGAGGAGTTGGATTATATCCCACAGTGAATAGGAATCCAAGAGGTTTTGAAGCAGGAAAATCTTCTCATCATACCTCTGAATAAGAGGATTACTCTAACTTCAAATAAATTGAGATGGGGGAGTTGGAGGCAAGGATATTTGGAGGATAGAGCTTATCCTAGGCATAAAATAAGAGCTAGAATTAGCATTCTGATATTTTGTATACACATCCCAATTAAATTAAGAAATGAGCTTAATTGACAAGCAGAGAAATTAACACAGAGTTGTCATTGCAAATAACAAATGACTTGGAGGGGGGTTACCTGATGGAGGGGATATTATCTCTACTGAGGAAGTTAAGCTATAGTACTGATACATTTAAAATAAAATGACAGCTTATTTCCCCAGCAACCAGGATGTGGCATGCAATTTTATCACCTTGATCTTTTCCCTAGAGCTGAGGCCTTTTTCTGTCTCTGGCATGAGATGTGAGATGTTTGGCCCAGCGTATGTGCCAGCTTATGATTCTAATGAAGTCCACTTAGGGTGCTGAACTCTTGTGAGGGGCACACATGTCTAGACGATTTTTCAATACTTAATGACTTCTTTGGTCCCATTTGCCAATATCCTTCCTTAAAATCACCCGACACACTACCTGAGGGAAAAGCTTGAGCTTCAGTTTTTCTCCTAAGCAGTGAATCAGAGAGACTTGTGTTTGGTTAAGCAAAAAGACTTGTGCTTGGTTAAACAGAAAGATATTAATTAAACTGGCTTTTTAGCGGAAGAGAGTCATTATCAATAGGCACATCAAATATTTATGGCTGTGTGAAAAGAAACGTGAAGAAGAGACACCACAGAAACTCAAAGCAGTCACCAGCTGATATTGGCGAGCTTTCTGGAAGGAAAGAAAGAGGATGTCTTCTTTTGTGCTCTCCCAGGGTCTATTCTTCTCAAAGGGTGATAACTCTCAAGGAGAGGAGCACAGGGTATTATATTTTAATGCCTTTTGATAGAGTGATGATAAGGGAAGGTTAGGTATATGCTATGCGTAGGATAGGTGATGAAGCTTTGTGGGGTGAAGGGGGGAGGGTTACACATTGGTTGTGGTGCTCATGACAAATATCACATGCTTTTGTTGCTGTGCTTGCACACTGCAGCACTCTCGCCTGTGTATTCGCCAAAGGTCCCACACATGGCTGTGATGCTCCCATATTTTTAGTTGCAGTGCTCTCACACATAGGGCTGCAGCGGGCCTGGCATCACTCCCTCTGTAATTCTGCCTGGAATCCCAGATAACAAAGCTTCGGGGCGAACTCTGGGCAGGTGCAAGCAGCTTCAGAGACTCAAGCTTACAGGCAGATTCTTTTTCTTAGTGCCTCCAGATGATTTTCTAAAATGGAAAAAGAATGTTTCATCTGCCTTCAGGGATTCACTAGAGGTGGACAAGCATTTCTGGAACAGATGAAATGACAGCTACGCCAAGGAGTAGTTGTATGGGACCATGGCAGTGATCAGTTTAAAGCAGGGAGCCCGTTGCAAGGAGTTGGCTATGATTGGTGTGTGTATAGAGTTGAGTGGAGTTCTCAAATGACTCCAGAATAACCCTAAACTAATCCCCTGACCTTGCCACTCATTCTTTTTCTTATCTTTGACATTGGAAAACTCAACTTCATTTGAGCTGAGATCCTTCCTACTTCTAATGTACAATAATTCTTTATTTCATGCACAAGACATATGCTCTTGCTGTGCAAAGGAAAGAAATGCCTAAGTGCTTTTTAGTTTTCAGTGGTAGACTTGCTGTGTGCAGTGAGCCTGGCATTGTGTGCTTTTTTGATTCCACGCGTGTAAGAGAAAAAGATTAGGTTTTCTGTTTGGGGTCACTCATACATTTTTTATAAAAAAAAAAGAAGCCAACTCTGTATTTTTGGGGGTAATGGAGTTTTACAGAAGGAAATAAATGGTTTGTATCTATTAAAGTAGCAAGAGCAGCAACCGCACATTCTTGAGAGTCCCATTAAATGTGTTCTGTTTCTTGCACCATCTCTGTTCACTTGGGTGAGAACTGAAGTGCACGATAAAAGACTGAATTAAGTGAAGGACTAAGTGAACCAATTAATTTTTTCTCCAAAACAGTGAAGGTGCCAAGAAGAAATATAGAGTAACCCAAATTTGACCCTTATATACCTCTTAATCTTTCTCTGATTGTAACAATTTTGAGTGTTCCTGATCCCTTCCACTCTCATAGATAAATACAACTTGAAGTGATGGAAACAGGCTTTCTCTCTCTCTCTTTCTCTCTCTCTCTCTCCACACACACACACACATATGAATGGGCTGGAGTGATAGCAAAGCAGGTAGGGCATTTGCCTTCCATGTGGCCAACCCGGGTTTGATACCTACGCCCCTCTAGGAGAGCTCAGTAAGCTACCAAGAGTATCTTGCCTGCACAGCAGAGCCTGGCAAGCTCCCCATAATGTATTCGATATGCCAAAAACAGTAACAACAAGTCTCACAATGGAGACTTTACTGGTGCCCGCTTGAGGAAATCGATGAGCAACGGGATGACAGTGACAGTGATACAGTGATATATATGAACATTCATATTGAAGTACTAACCACAAAATGTGTGAATTTCTGCTAACCATCTCCTTGCCTTTGTTTCAATCACTGATCTTTAATATTCTCAGGTCTATAAAACATTCATGCAGACCTTAAATTCCTTGATAGTATTTTCACTTCTGAAAAATACTGTATTCCTAAGTGACTTGACCGTGTCCCATAAATTTAGAAGAGAGCAGTAAAATTAGAGTTTGTGGCACAGTTGTTGCATTCAAACAAAGCTGATAGTTTAATACCAGTTGTGTGACCTTGAGCATAATGCTTTACATCTCTAAGCCTCAATCTGTGTAATGGTATAATAACAATCCCCTCCTAAAGTATAGCTCTCATTATTGCATAAGATCATCAATTACAAGTATATTTCAAGTTAATTTAAGTGATAAATAATCAGAAAATTAAAGTAGGCATTTTTTTCTGCCCTATTCTTGGACATACCTAAATACATTTTTCTCATAGTATAAAGTGATGTGTAATTTCCGTCTGAGGCAATAGTAAACATCCCTGGGTTCAAGAGATCTTCTATAGCTATTTGTATTTCAGGATATCCTAGTCCTCTTTTACCCCATGATCAATGAATTTTATTTAGAGCATGATGGAATTTGATATGTTCTTTGATGACTCAGAGGAGTAGGTTGAGTAGTGGGCAATAAGTGTCTAATGCCCCGTCTTCTCCATAGCAGTTAGGCATTTAAAAATTTTCAATGTCATTAATCAACCCTAAAATTGGAACGCTGAAGTGCCAATATTGTAGAATATTTTATATACGAGCTAAAGTAGCACTGTAGCACTGTTATCCCATTGATCATCGATTTGCTCGAGTGGGCACCAGTCGTCTCCATGGTAAGACTTGTTGTTACTGTTTTTGGCATATCGAATATGCCACGGGTAGCTTGCCAGGCTCTGCCGTGCAGGTGGAATACTCTTGGTAGCTTGTCGGGCTCTCTGAAAGGGACAGAGGAATCAAACCTGGGTCGGCCGCATGCAAAGCAAATGCCCTACCTGCTGTGCTATCGATCCATATCGCTCCATTGTATATATGTAAATATATAAAGTGCATAAATGTATATAAGGTAACATATACACACATTTAAAGTGAAACAAGGGCTGGAGAGAGAGAATTCAAAGGACTTCAGCACATGTGTTGTGTGCAAAAGACCTGTCACTCTGTAGTCTCCTCCACTTCTGCGACCACTTAACACAGAAACCAGTAGTAGCCTCAGAGCACCATTAAATGTAGCCCAGATCAACTCTCCCTACACACAACCAAAAGAGTGAAACAAAATCAAATGCTTAAAATTATGAAAACTATGTCTGGGGAAATCCTATTAGGTATCATAACAATAGTGATATACCAGAGCTAATTTATTCTACTTTATGAGAATGAATTGACAGGTATTTAATAATTTCATGAATTATTTTTAAAACTACATGTAACAGGGGCTGGAGTGATAGTACACTGGGTAAAGTTCTTGTCTTGCACGTCTTGCACGTGGCTGATGTAGGTTTGATCCTTTGTAATCCATATGGATCCCTGTGCAAACCATGAGTAGGTTCTGAGCTCAGGAGGCAGAAATAAACCCTGAGCACTGCTAGTTGTAGCCTAACTTCCATACCTAAACAAAACAAAAGATTAAATAGGCAAGTTGCATTGAAAGTGATTGTGCCGTAAAAATTATTTATTAAAAAAAATTAAAGCTGGTGGACCACACATCCCTAAACAATTCTATGAGAGTGATGCCAATGTTATCAATCTCATTTCACATCTAAGGCTCAGAAGAAATAAACACCTTATGAAATCTAGCTAGTAAGCCCCAAACTGAGATTTAGATCTTGCCTCAGATATTGAATATGCTTAACCTCTATTTCTTTATGTTATGTGCTTTAAATTCTGTAATCTCTTAATTTTTTTATTCTCTTATCTCCCCCACTTCTTAACTATTCATAGATCTTGATATTGAATGTGCAAGAAGAAAATTATTATAATTATTTAAATAATACAATACAGTAGTTAGGAGTGCATATTTAGATCACCAGTATTTTCATGCATGTGCTCAGATTTTCATAGAGGAGCTGGTCTAGTTGGGTATTAGTTTTGTCTGAGCAGTTTTGGAATCACTCCATTTGTATTATGCTCCTGTTACTTCTGCAAATGAAAATTTTAAAAAAATCTATAATCAATATGAGAGAATTTTGGTGGAGGCCCTTTTACTAGCCTGTCCTTAACGCTGAATGAGACTGCTATTTCTAAATCTTACAAGTACATGCTTTAAGACAACCCAGTGCTGCCATTTTATTTTTTGAGTTTACACTAATTGGTTGTGACTTTGAATTTCAAAGGACACACTGAAAATCAACTTGCCACTCACTTATAAGCTGTAGGACCAAGGGGGAAATAAATATTCTATGTCTCTTTCTTCAATGGGAAAATGTGAATAGTGGTTATATCTCCTTTTCTGGCTTAAGCTGATACTTGCAGAATGATAATGTCACTTCAGAGTTTTGAACTAAAATGTGACATCCCAGCTTCACTGTTAGTAGAGGCTGTGGATGTCATGTTCATGCCCAAGTCTTCACTGTCTGAAGTCAAGTACCAGGCATGACATCAAAAATCACTGAGCATTTTTACGCCAGCCTTTGCAGTATGCTGGGGACTTGGAGCTGTCCCTTAAAAGTCCTTGAGTTGAAGGTACTTAGCTGTTTTAAAGCTACTAAACAGTCGTAGAAATCATTTTAAATGCTAGGGCAATACAGCATATGGACAAGTAATTTTGTCATGAAGTCTTAGAGTATATAAAAGAGGAAGAGGCATCAAAACTGCCTATAGTTTATCTAAGATATGGTGAAAGTAGAGGGCACGCATAGGAGATTGATTGTGATTATCCACAATGCATGCAAACATACAATCATTAGATTCTATATACAGAACTAATATTATGCTAATTTGTGAGTTATAAATCACTTTTTAAATGATGAAAGCTGAAATAAAATGTGTAGGAACATGCTAGAATAAGCAGCTAGCTGAATATAAATCTGTGTTTTTAAAAAGCTTAGCTTATCCAAAGGAAGTAAAATGGCAGGAAGGGAGAAGATTATTCTGGAAAGAGCCATAAAATCACTGACTTTGACTTTCTCACTCCATGTTTCAAGTAATACTTATCATCCACATTCACATGCCCTATTAAGGATATTCTTTTAATTCTCAAAGGATCGAGAGATGGACACATTCAAGATTTAGTAATTCTGAATTTTTATATATAGTAAATAGTATAATTCCTCCCCATGATTTTTAATTATAAAATAATACATATTTATGTACATAAATAATACATACACTAATTTTTAAAAATGCATATATAAAGCAGTTCAAAAAATTTAGTTTTCTAATTCTCTCTAGAGATACACATCTCAACTTACGCCTCATCCCATTATGCCCACTTTCCTTAACCGCAGTGTGTAGTTGATTTTGGACTTTATCCCTTCCCATCATTCTTGCTATGTTGGCAGGAATCATACTTGGGTGCAATCCACTGGAGTTTATATACTTTATATATTATAGCATCACATAATCAGACACGGCAGTGCCTCAAGTGTTGCATCCAACACGTAACATGTGATGTCAGAGATCGAATTCACGATAATTCCATGGGAATAAAAATTAGAATTTTATATAGAAATTTTATTTTAAGGCCTGGCACACACCCAACCTGAGTTTGATCCCTACGATCACATGTGATCCCCTGAGTACCACTAGAAAAAGTCCCTGAGCACATACAGGGAAGGGAGTAAGCCCTGAGCACTGCCGGGAATGCTCCTTTAGGAACTTTGACATAAATCATAGAATTAGATGGTCATGGTAGCTGTTTTGCTAAACAAATATTCCTTAGTATAATAAAATTTAAATCCATTATTTTACTTACCAGCCCCATGAAGTAAGTTGAATTTTATTTTATTAATTTATTTCTTTTTGGTTTGGGTAATGCACCCAGTGATGGTCAGGAGTTATGCCTGGCTCTGTGCTTAGAAATTACTCCTAGTGGAACTCTGGAGTAATAAGCCTAAAATCGAATCCAGGGTGACAACCTTCAAGGCAAGCACCCTACCCACTTTACAATCACTCCAGCCCCACAAGCAGAATTTTAGAGTAATGTGAAAATAAGTCTACATACATTAAATACTTTTCCAACTAAAATATGTGAATTTTATATATTTCATTCTTAAAAAATGTTATTTCCATCATATTGTGAAAAGATAAGGCATTCTGTACCAACCATTATAGAGTGTGAAAAGAATATACAGTGTACATGACACAGTCTTCTTTTCTGGGTACAAAGAGATCGCTGGTGGCAAAAAAAAAGGTGTCTATCCATATTTAATCAATCTGACATCTCTGTTCCCTACAGAGTTAGATAATGCCTTACTGAAGGACTCCAGCATGAAGAGGCACTACCTTGTCATGCTTGCGCTACAAAGTGTGACTTCATAAAGAGCATGGAAAGGTGCAAAAACATCTTCTGGTGTTTTAGAACTGGTTGCTCATCTTGAATTAGGAATAAGAAAAGGGTAAATGTGAAAAATCCTGGAGACAGCATTCGGTGCTAAAAATCTAAGGCGAGAGAGCCCATATCTATTTGGGTGGCCAGAATCAGCAACAGCATTGTTTTTTGTATTGCATTCTTCAAATTTTACTTACTTATTATTTAGTCATTCATTCATTCTTATTTGTTGGGGGGTCACACTCAGCTGTGCCTAGTGCTTACTCAAGGTTTTTGTGCTCAAGGATGACTCTTATGCTCAGGGGACCATACGCAATGCTGGAGGTGATGGCAGTGAGGTCTGCTGTGTGCAAAGCAAGAGCCTTAACCCCTATACTATCTCTCCACCTTCAGTTTTACTTTTAATGAAAGTGACACTAACTAGATCAGTTTTGCATCTACTTGAGAAAAACTTGGTAGAAAACGTGGAAGATACTGCTTTTCCTCTGGGGGTATTTCTAATTCAGAGTGGTGGAAAAGGGTCATTTCGCAAATGGTTTCATCATGAGAATATTATCTTTTAAAGTTTTGTGGAGGGAAGGGGTTGGAGTGATAGCACAGCGGGTAAGGCGTTTGCCTTGCACGCGGCCAACCCGGGTTCGATTCCCAGCATCTCGTATGGTCCCCCGAGCACTGCCAGGAGTAATTCCAGAGCCAGGAGTAACCCCTGTGCATTGCTGGGTGTGATCCAAAAACCAAAAAAATAAAAAATAAAGTTTTGTGGAGGGGACAGAGAAAGAGATTTCAGCGGGTGGGGTGCTTGACTTGCTCGAAGAAAACACAGGTTCAGTTCCTGACATCTCATATGGTCTCCTAAGCACTGCTGGGTATGGTCTCAGAACAACAACAGCAAAAAGTTTTCTGAGAGTGAAATCAGAGTGGGAATATAAATTGAGCAGTAGTTTTTTGTTTGTTTGTTTTTTGCTTTTTGGGTCACACCTGGCAATGCACAGGGGTTAATCCTTGCTCTGCAACAGGAATTACTCCTGGCAGTGCTCGGGGGACCATATGGGATGCTGGGAATCGAACTCGGGTCAGCCCCGTGCAAGGCAAATGCCCTACCCGCTATGCTATCGCTCCAGCACCAAGCAGTAGTTTTTATATCCATTTCAGTTATATATTTTTACCACTTAGGCTGTCACTGTCACTGTCATCCCATTGTTCATCAATGTGCTCAAGTGGGCACCAGTAACATCTCCATCGTGAGACTTGTTACTGTTTTTTTGCCATATCGAGCATGCCACTGGTAGCCTGCCAGCCTCTGCCATGAGGGTGGGATACTCTCAGTAGCTTACCGGGCTCTTCAAGAGGAATTGAACCCAGGTTGGCTGCGTGCAAGGCAAACACCTTACCCGCTGTGCTATCGCTCCTGCCTACCACTTAGGCTGGAATGTTGAAATCATTTCATACTAAATTCTATCACTGTAACAACAGTGCTATATATAGAGAGAATTATATAAAGATATTGTGGCACTGTGGCAATATCATCCCATTGTTAATCCATTTGCTCGAGCAGATATCAGTAATGTCTCCATTGTGAGGCTTATATATATATATATAATCATATACCTATATATATTTCAGTAGTATATATTCAAAAGTTTGGCCTTTGAAATACTATATAAAAATAAAAAAGAAGAGACTTCTGTAGTAAACTAGTTTTGACAAACACTTCAAATTTTATTTCTCCTCATAGGAAGTCATGATGCATAAAATCATGTTAAGTTCTCCTAATGGCCCTGTAAAACTCGGGTCTGATTAATTTTATCTAGCTCAACAATCTCAAAGTATATGTGAATATATATTTTTTCACATAAAACCTATGTATTCCCTTTAAAGCACATTTTCTAAGGTCTGGACTGAATGACTGTTATAGAAAGAAATCAGATTAACATTTACAAATAGCCATGGTCCCTATGGAAATATAGTAAATGGTTAAATGGTGTTTTATATTTTAAAAATGGAAACTTAAAAAAAATAGACAAAGAAAGTGTTGGGGTGGGGTGCAGGGAGATGGTAGGAGATAAGGCTCGTGTCTTTAACATGCAGCCCGTAACTTGTATTTACCCTAAAGCACTGCCCTAGGTTTACTCTTAATCACAAAGTCGGAATAACCCCTGAATGATGGCAGGTGTAGCGCCCCTCAAATTACAAGTATCAACTGCAGGAATAAAAAGTGGAAACGTGAAAGTTTAAGGAAATATAAAACAAGGCTCCCAAAAAGTGGATACGTGAAAGTTTAAGGAAATATAAAACAAGGTTCATCACAGTGTCTAGCTTTAGAATGGTTCTCCTCTGGAGCAAAAGTGAAAAGTGTTGACAAATTCTTGCTGAGTTTATAAAAAGGGTGACAAACATAGGCTCCTCAGGAGCAATCAATAAGTAATTAATGAGCTATAAGTGTTCTTATAGGAAGAATACACAACGGTTAAAGAAGCAAAATATTGACATGAAAAGACTTCGGATTCCACTTTGTTTGCAAAGCTACTGTAATAGCTTCATAAGTTATTTTAGCTTTGATTATTTCCTGATTTCAACTTCTTCACTGGAGGCAGACTGATTCTTTTCATGAAAATTACATTGTATTTTTTCCCTATTGAAAAATTTCCAACAAAGCCCTTCACAGAGTCCATGAAATCTTCTTAGCTAGTCCCTTGATTGTCTTTGAATTCATTCCCGACTAAACCAAAATCCACAGTTTCCTTTCTTAGAAGGAACATCCAAGTACACTTCCACTTGTCAGTGTCTTTCTTCCTGTGAGGTCTTTATTTTGGGAATTTATTTCAATATCTGTGCACGTGTCCATGCTTTTGATTTACTCGAGTCAGTTCTCAGATGATCCCTCATAAATCAAAGGTCCCTTATCACTGCACATTCCCTTGCCTTCCCCTTTTATTTCTGCTAAGAATAGAGTTGTTAACTATTTGCTGACCTTTATCTATACAAAAGAAATTAGTGTAAAATGATCTGAGCTAAACTTTGTCATTTTAGAGGCATGATCTAATAGAAGATAGTTTTCCTATTATATAACTTTTTTTCATCTAGGTTGAGTTTTTTTTTACCTTTATATAAATTTTGTCTGCACCAGTATGGAAAGTAAAACTGGATATTTGTCTCTAAAAGATATTGACAAAATAAGACTGCTATTTTTGGTTTTCAATTCTTGCCAACCATTCCATATAAAAAGTAGATCACTGAAGACATAGTAGATGTCATGTGGAAAACATTTGTCATGCATGACAAACTCACATAACTTCCTTTCATAAAATATATGAGCTAGAACTCACACTTATTTACTTAATTTTAAAGATTGGGACATGTAGGAAGGAAAATATGAAGGAAAGTTTTCATGAAGGAAAACTACAGAGCATTGAAGAATAGTTACCAAAGTTTGGTCACAACCATTCCAATTTAAGAGTAAATTTCACAGCTGGTGAGATAGTCCAGGGGTTATGGATCTTGCTTGCCTGATGACCCCTTTTGAAATCCCAAGTATAACATATGATTCCCCTGAAGCCTTAACATGTACACCTGTTAAGTGTAGAGCACAAAGACAGGAATAGCCAAAAAAACTACTGGGTATGTCCTAAGTGCCCCTCCCCGCTGAGAAAGGTAGACTTCTTAAAGCAAGTCATGCATTTTGATTACTATTATACCCATATCACCTGGAACAGCACCTAGCACATAAAGATTCTCAACTGAAAACCAAATATTAACACTATTACTTTAGTGCTAAATATATGCTGGGTGTGTGTCAACTTGGTTGATCTAGAGATCTCTACAAAATGATCCTATCTGGTGAGTGCTATTATTGTACACTTTAAAAATGAAGTTAATGAGGCACCCAGATGAAAGAATTTTTTCCTCTGAAATTGTAGAAACCAATAAAATTTACAAGAGGAATTTGAATTCAATTTGTCTGGATACCGAACTCATGTTGTTAATGATTTCACATAGCAATACTCTATGTGCTGAATGAATAGCTACATAAGCAGGAAATTTTGAGCAGGGCCATTCTATTTGAGATGAGAGTCCTTAGTAAGAAAAATAAAATGTGAGTCTTCCTCACTGTGGTGGTAAGGTTGTGGTGTCAGAGACAGAGTGACAAAAAAAAAAAAATAGAATGAGAAAAAAATTATTTTCTCGAATATACATCTGGACTAGGCACATCTTATTATTTCCTTCAATCTACTGCTTTCCCGCACATATCATAGCAAAGTAAATACAATTAAAAGCTATTTTTATTAAAATTTGAATTTTCTAATTTTCTATTGTTTTGGCTATTTTATTGGAATCTTGCTTGGAAAGCCCTTTAATAATAAAGTTCAACTTTAGCCTGCCATCACAGTGCGAGAAGACTTATGGATAGGGTTTATAGGCTGAAGGAGAAGTATTAAGCTGAAATTCTAAATCAGAAACCTATTTTTTATATGCCTTTAAATGTCATCTGCAAAATCTCAGCTCCTAGTTGATATCATATAAATGCAAGTAAAGCAAACCTTCTAGGATATACCCAGGTCACTTCCTTATTTCTGTACTCATGGTAGTATTTTTTGCCTCTAAGAGAATGGAGCACAAGGAAAGAGAATAATTATCACTTACTGCCATTAAAAAAATACTTCTGTTTTTTTAATGTTAGTTAAAAAACAGGTTTTGTCTGTTTCTGTTAGTACATTTTAAATTTGAATTAAACTAGAATAAAAATTAAAAGTATTATGAATGAAAAACTATCCTACTCATTAAAAAGGTTGAATACAAAATGATTTTGTCAATTAATCAGAAACTAATTAGTAATTGTCGAAAAAATGGATAAAGATTATATAACAGGTCTATGGGTTATTGAATTATGCATCACAGATTTACAGCCTTTTGAAAGTTTTTAATATGGAAAAAGCTCTAGTTCTTTCAAAACTAGGTAAAGGAAAAATATTTTTTCAGTATTTCTGAGAGACTGAGTCAAAATAGAATTCATTCCTATTTAGGAAAATATGACATAAAACTGATGAGTGAGGCCAGAATATAAATTTTAGACAATAATTGTTTTATTTCATTTTCCTGAGTTGTGGCAGGATACAATGAAAAGAAAATTAAAAGGGAAAAAAAGGATAAGGAAGAGGGGGAAAGATGGAGGGAGAGAGGGAAGAAAGGAAAAGAGAAGGAAATATAAAACCTTTCAAATAAATAAAACCAACTTTGCTTACAATTTATCATACCTTACAATTTATCATATCCTACAATTTATGTTTCTCTCACTTGACTATTTGTCTATATATACAAATCTATGTGTATATTTTTATTTATCTAGTGCTTTCAGTAATCTACTTAGTTCATTAATGTGATTATCATTGCTAAATATACAAGTAACTGAAAAACAATTATGAGTAGATACTCCCAATGAGATAGCATGTAGATAGAAAAAAATTCGATTCCCTTCCTCTCCTTCTCTCACTTGGTGGTATATTATTGTGAAGCACTGATACAAGCTGCTTTAAAATATGATTTTATAATGGTCCAAACATATATTTCTAAACTGCAGCCTATCTTAATGGATAATAGTAGCCACAGGCATATTTTTCCTTGAAGTGTCTTCTGAAAACATTAAAAGTTCCACTGAAATGTTTCAAGTGTGAGTTTGCCAATATGTAAATGTTTTAGTAGGTACAACCTTAATATTTAGAAATAATATGACAATATTGGACTGAAGCGATAGCACTGTGGGTAGGAAGTTTGCCTTGCATGCGGCCAACTTGGGTTTGATTCCTTCATCCCTCTCTGAGAGCCCAGCAAGCTACCGAGAGTATCCTGCCCGCACAGCAGAGCCTGGCAAGCTACCTGTGACATATTGGATATGCCGAAAACAGTAACAACGAGTCTCACAATGGAGACATTACTGGTCCCCGCTCGAGCAAATTGATGAGCAATGGAATGACAGTGATACAGTAAAACAGTGCTGATAATATTGCCCCAAAAACTTTTCAAAGCACTGCAAGTGTCTTTAATGTATTTTTTAATTTTATTTTAATATTTTTTTTGTTCGGGAGTCATACCCAGCAGTGCTCAGGACTTACTCCGGGATCTGTGCTCAGCAATCACTTTCCCAGGGCACAGAGGGCCATACATGGTGCCAGGGATTAAACTCATGCTGACTGTATTTGAAGTAAATACCCTACTTACTTTACTATCATTCCAGACCCTTATTTCTTATTTTTGGGGTGTGTGTGTGTGTGTGTGTGTGTGTGTGTGTGTGTGTGTGTGTATGTTTGGTCACACTTGGTATTGTTCAGGTTTTATCCCTGACTCTGTCCTCAGGGATCACTTCAAAAGGCTGAGGTGACCCCTGAGGTACTAAAAATTGAATTGGATCACCCACTTACAAGGCTAGTACCTTGCCCTCAAAACTACCTCTCCAGTTCCTGTTAAGTACCTTTCAAGATAAAGTTGAACAGAATTTCTTGTGGACTTCCTTTAAAAAAAAAATCACAGTAAGCTATGTTATTATCAGGTAATATCATCCAAGAAAGTTTCCCTTTCTTGTATTTTGATGTACATATTTTGTGATAATTCATCAGAAGAATCCTGCTTACCTACTAAAAACAAATTAGTAATCTGAAACTGTCTTAGTATATCCTATTTTAGTCAGAGGAGGTAACAAATTATTTTACTTTAAAGATGGAATCTTTCGCTGTTTTCTCTTTTTCTTTTAATAATTAGCACTTTTCACACACTCAGACACTTGTCAGCCTGGGTCATAGTCCATCCATTCATTCAATCATCCTTTGATAATTCAGTAGATACTCATGAGTTATGAATATCTCAATAATGCAATGGCTGGTTTTAAATAGCTTGCATCTTTTCTTAATGAGGGAAATAAAACAAATGCTGGTGATGTGGTTTGGTAATTGACTTTTTGGAACTATATATATATATATGTGATATGATATTAAGGAGGAAGGGCACTGGTTGAAGCAATAGCACAGCAGGTTGGGGATTTGCCTTGCACACAGCTGACGCAGATCCAATTCCCAGTAGCCCAGATGACATGCTGAACGTAGGAGGAGAGGCACCTGACTACAGAGCCACGAGTAAACACTAAGCATGGCCAGGTATGTCCCAAAATCCAAAGAGAAAGAAGCATAGCAATGTTACTTGATTTTAAAAGCCTATAAATTCAAGGAAAAATGGAGCATGCATAAAAATTAAGTCAGACACTTCAGCCCATGAACAAGCCTATGAGTTAGGAAAATGTTTTCAAAGAATTTGATGTGCTTCTGTTTTTGTTAGGCTTAAAGTTAAAGTGATAGATAATAAGAACTGAGACCCAAGAAAAAAAAGAGCATTACAACCCCCCCACCACCACCAATTATTTCTTGGGTTGTCTTGTCACTTCACTTGTCATTCATTTCTTAGGTTAACAGTGAAAATAGGTAAAAACTACTTCTAATGGGTTAAATTGTTTCCTGAGGGGAATGTTGAAGACCTAATTTCTAGTGGGTATGAATGTGACTATGTGTTTAAAGAACCTTTGCAGATGTAATCAAATTGAGATCAATGAGGGTGGACCCTAAATTCAAAGATTATATGGAGAGCGAAATTTTAGAGATACAGAAAAGATATCCATTAGAGTCAGGAAGGTCACGTAAAGATGCAGGCAGAGTTTTGAGTTATGCTACCACACACAAAGGAACTCCTAGAATCAATAATATCTAAGTGACAAAGAAGGATTCTTCCACAGAACTTCAAAAAAATAGGGTCTCTCTACAATGTGTTATGTTTCCCAGTTAAATTTGCTTTTTATGACCCCAGATGAATGAATTTCAGACGTACTAAAATGTACTTTCTAGTTTGAATGCAGTATTATTTTCCTATTGAGATATAATTAAATATATTTCCTATTGAGATATAACTGCATAATTTAAAAGTGTATATGTGCTACTTTGATGTGGCACTGTAGCACTGCCATCCCATTGTACATCGATTTGCTCGAACAGGCACCAGTAACATCTCCATTGCAAGATTCGTTGTTACTGTTTTTGGCATATCGAATTTGCCATGGGTAATTGCCACGCTTTGCCGTGTGGATGGGATACTCTTGGTAGCTTGCCAGGCTCTCCAAGAGGGACAGGGGAATCAAACCCAGGTCAGCCACATGCAAGGCAAACGCCCTACTCACTGTCCTATGGCTCCAGTAATATTTTGATACACACACATTTTTGTGTTTGTATATATAACAAAGTTTATAGTAAGGCTAGTTGACATATCCATCACTTCACATAATTACACATCTTTCTGCGTGTGACATGAACATTTAAGGTCTATTCTCGGGGCCGGAGCGATAGCACAGGGGGTAGGGCATTTGCCTTGCACGCGGCCAACCTGGGTTCGATTCCCAGCATCCCATATGGTCCCCCGAGCACTGCCAGGAGTAATTCCTGAGTGCAGAGACAGGAGTAACCCCTGAGCATCGTTGGGTGTGACCCAAAAAGCACACACACACACAAACAAAAGATCTATTCTCTTAGCAATTTTCAAGTTTATAATACAATTGTAGTCATCTTGCAGCATGTTAAATTCTCAGAACTTACTTATCTTATGACCAGAAGTCCGTACACTTTTTTTTTGGTAGAATTCACTAAAGAAATCATCTGCACCTGTCCTATTCTTTGTTGGGAAGGTTTTGATTACTGCTTTAATCTCTTTGACAATTATTGATCTGTTAAAATTGTTTCTATGTTTCACAATATAATTTTGTAGATTGCATGCTTTTCAGAATGTGCTTATTGTAAGATTTTCAAATTGTTGCATCCACTTGTTTATAACAACTTTTCACAAGACTCTGTGTTGTGTCTTGTAATATTTCCAACAGGTGTCTAGGCAGGAGGTATTAGAACTTGGTATAGGGGTCCAGCATCTCTAGGTTCATAGATTCCATTTCCTACTGATGAACTAGGATACTATAGTGTGAGGAAGTTGGATCATTCCGACACGGCTTGTTCAGCTTCTCTTAGAAGTAAGGTGGGAATTAAGTTATTCTTGCTTGGTTCTAGTGTTAGCTGTTGAATTCACAAGGTTATAGTTGGTTGGTATTGATGCCTAGTGTGAGGTCCTTTTGAAATCTCTAAGAATGCAGGGCTTGTCTCTGCAGTGTCTAAAACAGCAGAAATGGTTGTACATGAGATAGACAGGGCACTAGTTTGGGGACTCAGAATTTATTAGTATGAATGAATTTGGTGATTTCTGCTCCAAACTCTCAGACTCAAACCAGGAGAGGCTAGTTGCATGGATTTGAATCATCCAAAACCAAAGTGAAGGTCTGTAATCTGATGCACCGGTGAACCACAGATTCATACATCAAATGAATCTCCTCCAGATTCATTCCATGGATAGTGCTGGTGACAGTCTCAGAGTCAAACAGGTTCTGACTATTTTTCAGGAATCTAGGACAGTTTGCTTCTGTGACTAGGAACATGGTTGAGATGTCGGCTGCTCTTGAGATGTCTTAGCTCTCCTCACTCAGTCTTGGATTTCACTGCAGTCTCACAATCTCCTACATGGAGCCCAAAGCTCCTATTTTGTCTGTTGGTGGATGTTATTGCACTGTGTTCAGGCAAGAGGAATATGTGCAAGGATCATCTTATTTTGTCATTCTGCAGTGTATTCAAAGCTTCCATATTTTACTATAACTTTCTAGAGAAAACACATTTCTATTATTTCAAGCCCCTACTTGTGGTATTTTATGATGGCCATCTTGAGAATCTAATATACTGCTAAATTGTATTCAGTGTTTGGAGGCTACAAAGGTAAAGAACTGTTCATTAAAATTGCTTTCTCCAGTCTTAATTTATACAGTTAGGGTACTTGGTAAAGTATTCCAATTTTCATCTCTACGACACAACCAATGGCAATTCATATATATCCATAGTTCAACTTCTTTGTTTTGTTGATAACCAAATAGACATAGCTCATCGGATTTGGAGAATATATACCAAATAAGCAATCGCCTGTAAGAGAGTGTGCAGTGTATTTGAATATTGAATTCTCTGAGGATAAACAAACTCACCACCTTTCAAGACAATTTATTGTACCCTTAAAGAAAGAACCTACCCATTTCTTCAATGCGATTGGAAATTGTATTTCTTGTCTTCTGGTTTCTGTCTATGAGGCACATCTAACAGTTTTAATTTCACTGTTTAATTGGAACAACAAAGGAACTGCAACTCCTGGCTTGCATCTCTCCAGTCTGGATTTTCTACAGACTCCACATGGGCTTATCCTTCAATCATGGCCCAGGTGATATTGTCTCCATTGTAGGTTGCATGTCTGCTGTGGCTCCCTTCATCTTGTTTACATTAACCTTATGAACTGGCATTTCAGCTCCCATATTTGCTTGCAGCTACTCAACAATGCATGAGGCTCTGTGGCTCAGTGACATTGCTACATGGCTAGTTTGCCCAATTAAAACAAGACTTAATTAAATCTTAATGTTGCACCCGGCTCTTACAGAACTGTTATTTTCACTTCTCTGTGCTATTAGCAGAATGATAATGAGAGCTTATGGAACACAGAATCAGCCCCACTTACTAGGAGTAGCATTTTGTCACTCACTCAGGCTCCTATTTCACTAAGCTTACTCTTGGGCTCACTACAGAGTCTCATTTTCCTTTTCCTTGCAGACATACAGATTGCTTTACTTGTTGCTTTGCTTTGTTGTGTGTTTTTGTTTTTCTTTCGTTTTTGTTTTTTTAACTATACCCAGCTATGCTCAAGAATTACTCCAGTCTCTGAATTCAGGGACCACTCCAGGCAGTGCTTTGGGGACCATATGTAGTAACAGGAATTAAACCCAGGTCAGCAGCATGCAAGTCAAATGCCTAATTCGTTGGACTATTGCTCTGGCCCTGTGTTTGTTCTTTATGAGTTAGAAAGGCAGCATTTAAAATAAATATTACAATTTATCACAGTATCTCCATAAAGCCTATGGTATTTATTCAAAAATGAATTTTACAAAATTTATTTATAAGTTTATAAAATAATTTCATTATCTAAATGAAAAGAAGCAATATTTAAAACAGAAGGATGTGCTTTACACATTAGTATTATTTAACTCCTTTTTATAAATTCATGAATTGTTAAACTCCAAGGCTTCCAGATATTCCAATAGCTAAGTATTCCTCTAATATTTTATATTTAACATAAAAATTTTTTCTTGTTTCTAATTTATGGCAGAAGTTATCCTTATGGGAAAAAAGCAATACATTTTAAAATATTGCTACTTCTTTGGGTGACTGACCCCAGAAATTACTAATTTTTTCAGCAAGCTCCCAAATTCTTGGGAAGTGTGCTGTACGATATTAATTGTTGGTCCAATAAGGCGTACTTTAAAAGTTAACTACCATTGCTTTATGAGAGAAGTACAAGAGAAAATAGAATTGTAAGGTTGGAAATTTATATGCAACGTGTCAATTACAAGCATAGGAAATTGGGGAAGAATGATTTTTGATTGGTTTGTTGATTTTCAAGCCTGTGAGTTAATTGTGTTGTACTGTATCTTTGAAGTGATAAAAATCTGGAAGTGGACTTACTATTTACCTCTTCCTTTTTTTACATTTTTCTTAGCTTTTTTTGTTGTTGTTTGTATTTTTATGAATCCCACTTAGCAGTGTTTATGGCTACTCTTGTCTCTGGACTTTTTGGTTTGGTGGGACATACTTGGCAGTGTTCTGGGTCTGTTAGGTGTCAAACATCAAACCTGGGACTTCTGCAAGCAAAGAAATACTCGATGTGTTGAGATATTTCTCTGGTCACCCCTTTCCTTTGTCTGATTCCAGAGGTTGAACACAGATTCTCATACTTACAAGGAAAATGCTGTACTACAGAGTTACACTGGCCCACCTCTTTCATTTTTTAAGATCACTGTTATGAATAAGGGCAATGATAAGCTTAGTTTGTTTGTACAGTGAAGATCAAAGAACCTATAGCACTTTCTGAATACCAGATTTTCATGTTAAATAAAAGTAATTTCAAATGATCAAATAGTATTAATTCTACCTTCGATTTAAAAAAATACTATGGCAAAAAGTGCTAGGAGGTGTCTTTTCAAAAAAAAGTAAAAGATGAAGTCTGTATGTGCCTGTTCTCATTTTTACAACAGTACGAGAAAAAAATATCTTTTAAAATGTATATGAAGAACAGAAATATAGTTAAATCCCAATGGTATTATATTTGTCTGTGTAAGACCATAGGTTGTATCTCCGGCACCACAAAATAAATTGATTAATTAAATTAAAATGAAATATATACACATATATAATTAAATGTATATAAAATAAAGTAAAATGAAATGTACATGAAAATGTCTATATTTAGCCTACGGAGAACACAAAAGGCCAGAGTGTATGCTTTGTGTACTCAGGGACCAAGTTTGATGCCTGGGAATACATAGATCTCCCCTCCAAGCACTTCTGGAAACCTGAAAACCCAAAACGCTGGGCTGGGTTGGACACTCATAGCTCCTGAGCCCCACCAGAGTAGCCCTGGAGACCCCCAGTGCCTCTGGCCTGAGTCAAACTTAACCTCATCACTAGACCACAGCATTGAGCCACACAGCCCAGTCTGTTGTGTGACCCCTGCTTCCCCTGAGCATTGCTTGGGAAGTCCAAAAATTTTGACATAATGTATCACTGTATCACTGTCATCCTGTTGTTTCTCGATTTACTCGAGCGGGTACCAGTAATGTCACTATTACACTCAGCCCTAAGATTTTAGCAGCCTCTCCTTACTTGTCTTTCAAAACGATCAGAGGCTCTTTCAGGGTCAGGGGAATGAGACCTATCATTACTGTTTTGGGCATATCGAATACGCCACGGGTAGCTTGCCAGGCTCTGCCATGTGGGCAGGATACTCTCGGTAGCTTGCCGGGCTCTTTGAGAGATATGTATACATCTTTTACTGTACTTGGGTTATGAATACGCCATGGGGAGATTGCCTATGGGCAATAGACTTTTGGTAGCTTGTTAGGTTCTCCAAGAGGGAGAATAAGGCTACTAGATGGCCACGCAGTTCTGGGAGCTTGGTCTTATAGTCTCTGGATGTTGGCCCTTGGTGGGTTTACATGGTGCTGGGGGCAGTTTGTGGGTGTGGCTGCCAAGCTACTAGAAAATGGGGGATCTGGGTGGAGAAGACCCAGTCCCAATCC